>NC_088241.1:7521815-7821815 GCF_036934945.1 Oncorhynchus masou masou | reverse complement strand
ATCTTCAAAAATCTGCAGAAGTTGAGCTCAGCGCAAGGAACATGCGTGTCCAGTTATTCTCAAAAGGAGGTTTTCAGGGATCTGACGGAGCTGGAGATCTTGCTTCTCAACCAAAACGTAATGTAATCCTTAGATGAGAATGTGCTGGAGGCTCTGCGTAATATTCCTCTTAGTTGTAACTGCCTCAACAGCGATCTTCAGAACTGGACTTTGACAAACCAGAGAGTCCAGTTAGTCTTACTCTATTGACTGCATTGCCCAGAAAAAAACTCCAACAAACCATATACAACTTTGACACCAATGTCTTCTACCTGGACCTGGGTGAGTACCTTTAAGCCACCACAACCACTGTGATTTTACTGCTGACTATAATCCTGCTTAGTAGACCAGCTACTTCCCAACCTGGAGGGCAACGGAGCCTCTTTCCGGCTGTGCCTGCACCACCGTGACTTTGAGCTGGGCCGCAACATTGTGGACAACATCGTCTCCACCGTGTACAGCAGCCGCAAGACCA
The DNA here is from genome assembly GCF_036934945.1 of Oncorhynchus masou masou. NCBI lineage: Eukaryota > Metazoa > Chordata > Actinopteri > Salmoniformes > Salmonidae > Oncorhynchus > Oncorhynchus masou. The sequence goes on along the minus strand of NC_088241.1, from coordinate 7,821,301 downwards.
TCTGCGTGATTAACAGGCCATCTACAGGCTCTTACTCAAGCTCCAGGATGTGCCCCTGCTCATATTCCTGGACCCCATCGCTGAAAGGCAGCTCTCAGCTTACCACCGTATGAGAAAGGTCATGTTGAAGAAGACCTACCTGCAGTGGCCGGGGTCAGACTGCACTGAGTCGGTCTAGGCCCAGGAACTGTTTTGGAACCATCTGCGGAGAGCGCTAAGGAGCCGGAGCAGCAGTTTTGAAGAGGAAGATGAGGAAGAGGGGTTGGAAGGATATTTCATTTAGCCACGACGATGATGCTAAGTATTACTTAATGACTTTAGGAAAGGGTTAGAGGACACGCTTTGCTCTGGCAGCAGCCTGATTCCTGGATATGAAGCAAAGTTCAATGTTGTTAAAGTACCAAAATGATGCACACATACACAGAGAGAGGAACTGAATATTTTGGAAATGTGCCCTCAGTGCAATGATGTTCTACTTGCTTTGATCGATTGCTATAATAAGCTTGTCATGATTTGTTTCCTTTTTTAATTTGCTCTCATGGCAAACAAACTTAATCCTGTCATGATCAGTACTTAATCATATTGTAATACTGTGTGTACATTTAAAAGATGTAGAGGGAAATGGAAATGGGTATTAAATTGATGAGACGTACCCTGACAAATCATGTTGCAAAGTTCATTTAAATATTCTATAATAATTATATCACTGGCTCAAAATGTAATACACTGACAGACGAGATGTATTACTTAATGACTAAAGGGAATGGTTAGAGGGCACACTTTGCCCTGGCAACAGCCTGATTCCAGGATATGAAACTAAGTTCAATTGAGAAAAGTAGTGAAATTTTGCCTACCCACACACATACAAATCCAGAGAGGAACTGAATATCTTGTGAAAGTGCCTTCATTACCATAACATTCTACTTGCTTGAAATCCAGCATTGTTTATGCTTTGATCGATTGCAATAATAAGCGAAAGTCATAATTTATTTGATTTTGTAATTTGCTTTTGTAATGGAAAAAACTAACTTAACCCTGCTGTGATCAGTACTTAATAATATTGTAATACTGTATGTATTACAGGAAAATGGATATGGACATGAGAAATAGGATGAGCAGACAAATCATGTTGCAAAGTTAAGTTAATTTACATATTCTATAAGTATACTTCTTGATGGTAAATATCACTTTCTCAATGAAGAATGCACAAAATAAACAAATTTAATTAATGATCTATTATGAGATTTTAATATAAAACAGTGTGTTACTTTGTACAGTATTATATTCACAGGTTTCATTTGATTCAGTCCATCTTAAATGCTGAGAATCTCAATTACATAATCACATCCTCTCTCCTCCTCAAAACCCAGAGGAAAAGGTCAGATGGGAGGGACCTCTGAGAAGATGTGAGGAGTATGCAATTGAGATCTTCCCATGGACAGCAGACAGTCCTCTGCATAACGCATTCATGCTGATTTATGTCTTTGATCTTCTGTGCTGACTAATTCTGCTTGTCAAAAATAATTACAAATATACTTTGAGTAGGCCCAGTGGCAAAAAAAACCTGAGGGACACATTTGTGTTCTGCCAAAGTTCTCACTGTAGCTGTCTGTAAACAACATACTGTATAAGTTATGCAATACATTTTATTTTATAGTGCTTCTGTATGTTTTTGCATGCACATGTTTCAATTAGAAGTATTCATGCAGTAAAAAATACATTCTGCTGCGGTTACTTTTCCACAGCATTATTGTGCTTTGATTGTCCAGGATGGAAGTAGTTTTAGAGTATGTGAAACATATGAAAGAAAATATGTCAAAATATTTGTAAAAATGCAAACATTTCCTAGCTGGCACTTTGTCTCTCTGCCAACCAAATGGCCTGACACTATTCAACAGAGAAATAAAATATCAAGTCAGTTGTAATTGTAAACAATTAGACTTGATGTTATGCATTTGGAAAATACTCACTCATCAACATAACATATAGTCTAAGCATTGCACTTATGCATGTCTCTACTACACAGAGGCATCTCTATGCAGTCTCTGGACAGTCACAGTGGATGTGGATCAGTACAGTCTCATCCGGGGGAAAGACCAGTGTTCAGGGCTGGGGAAAGCAGGCAGGGACCCGGGGGGCAGAGGGAACAGGCCACTCTCTAGCATGTGGGAGGGGGGATAGTAGGTCATGTCAGGAAGGTGGGACCTGGAGATTACATGGCTGATTGGGTGTGGCGGTTGAAGCGATAGAAAGGGTGGAGCTGATGACTGTCTAGTGGATAGTGGGTGGGAGCAGATGAGGATGAGGAAAATGGCTCCTTTCAATGTCATATGGATCTTGCTGCTGTGGCAAGTGTCCGTCTCTGTGTTTTCCCCCTCCTTTATAGATGTCCTTTATTTTAGGGCCAAGGGATGTTGACATAGAAAATTCTGACCGTATTTACAGCCTAAAACTGCAGCCTGGCTGAGAGCTCTCTTTAAGGTCACTTAGTCAAGAAAAAGTCAAGGCCCCACCTATAAGTGTTTTCACAGTGTGTGATGTCATGACTTATGTTAACCTATTTGTTTTTACCCAGGGATCCATGCGTGATGACTAGGTAGAAGTGGTGTAAAGTACTTAAGTAGTACTTTAAACTATTTTTACTTAAGTATTTTTTTTTGGGGGGGGGTATCTGTACTTTACTACTTATATTTTTTACTTCACTACATTCCTAAAGAAAATGCTGTACTTTTTACTCCATACAGTTTTCCTTACAACCCAAAGTACTCATTACATTTTGAATGATTAGCAGGACAGGAAAGTTGTGAAATTCACATACTTATCAAGAGAACGTGTGGTCATCCCTACAGCCTATGGTTTGGCGGACTCACTAAACACAAATGCATCTTTTGTAAATAATGTTGGAGTGTGCCCCTGGCTTTCCGTACATTTAAAAACAAGAAAATGGTGCAGTTTGCTTTGCTTAATATAAGGAATTTGAAATGATTTATGCTTTTACTTCTACTTTTGATACGTACGTATATTTTAGAAATGACATGTACTTTTGATACTTAAGTATATTTTAAACCAAATAAAGTCAGCAAAAAAATAAACGTCCTCTCACTGTCAACTGCGTTTATTTTCAGCAAACTTAACATGTGTAAATATTTGTATGAACATAAGATTCAACAACTGAGACATAAAAAGAACAAGTTCCACAGACATGTGACTTACAGAAAGGCACCTGCAAGTTCCCAGACATTTTTGGTGGGGGAATGGCCATAGCCATAGCCTCCGATTCAACAGGTCCCAGATGTGCTCAATGGGATTGAGATCTGGGCTCTTTGCTGGCCATGGCAGAACACTAACATTCCTGGAAATCACGCACAGAATGAGCAGTATGGCTGGTTGCATTGTCATGCTAGAGGGTCATGTCAGGATGAGCCTGCAGGAAAGGTACCACGTACAATGACAACAAGCTCAGTCCGATGATGCTGTGACATACCGCCACAGACCATGACAGACCCTCCAACTCCAAATCGATACCGCTCCAGAGTACAGGCCTCGTTGTAACGCTCATTCCTTCGACAATAAATACGACCATCACCCCTGGTGATACAAAAACGTGACTCGTCATTGAAGAGCACTTTTTGCCAGTCCTGTCTGGTCCAGCGACAGTGGGTTTGTATGTTTGCTATTTTGTTATGACATTGCGACAGTGGTTATTATGCTGTAACAATGAAGTGTATAGTAAATCAATCTCCCTGGAAAGTTGACCTGATTTAACAGGCCTGTCCTATGTGGTTCTGGTGAGAGCTGAATTCAAGACAACCGTCACCTGTACCTCCAACCGCATTCTAGGATGCACTACACCTGGTTGTTGAAGGGGCACACTTTATATGAGACCTGTTGTTTCTTCTGCTGGTCATCTGTATGGGACTGCTGTTCCTCCTGGATCCCTAGAGGGGGCGCTATTGGACAACAGCAGATTGGCAGGATTTAGGAGAACGTTGAATGAGGCCAGGTTCACATTCAGAATGAACAATAAAACAGGAACTAACATTTTGAAATTTAGTCGTGTCCAAAAAGAATGCTCATTACTCATTTCCATAATAATGTTTCCTCTGTTATGGCATAAGGATAGTTGGAAGTTATCCAGTGAATTATGTTTATCATTCACATGCAGTGGATAATGATGGGATAAATAACAAACCAGCATATTTATACTTTTTATTTTCTGGTTTTCAATAAAATGGCTTGTGAAAGTATTCACCCCCTTGGCATTTGACCTATTTTGTTGACTTACAACCTGGAATTAAAATGGATTTTTGGGGGGTTTGTATCATTTGAGTTACACAACATGCCTACCACTTTGAAGATTAAGAAAATGTTTTATTGTAGAAATAAGACATAAAAACAGAAAACTTGAGCATGCATAACTATTCACCCCCCCCCCCCCCCCCCAAAAGTGAATACTTTGTAGAACCTCCTTTTGCAAGTCTCTTGGAGGTATGTCTCTATAAGCTTGGCACGTCTAGGCTCTGGGATTTTTGCCCATTCTTCAAGGCAAAACTGCTCCAGTTCCTTCAAGTTGGATGGGTTCCGCTGGTGTACAGTCATACCACAGATGCTCAATTGGATTAGGTCTGGGCTTTGACTAGGCCATTCCAAGACATTTAAATGTTTCCCCATAAACCACTCGAGCGTTGCTTTAGCAGTATGCTTAGGGTCATTGTCCTGCTGGAAGATGAACCGCTGTCCCTGTCTCAAATCTCTGGAAGACAAACAGGTTTCCCACAAGAATTTCCCTGTATTTAGCGCCCATCCATCATTCCTTCAATTCTGGCCAGTTTCCCAGTCCCTGCCGATGAAAAACATCCCCACAGCATGATGCTGCCACCACCGTGCACTGTGGGGAAAATGATTTCAGGGTGATGAGAGGTGTTAGCATTTTCCTTGATGCCCAAAAAGCTATATTTTAGTCTCATCTGACCAGAGTACCTTCTTCCATATGTTTGGACAGTCTCCCACATGCCTTTAGGCAAACACCAAACATGTTTCCTTATTTTATTTCTTTAAAATCAATGGCTTTTTTCTGGACACTTCTGTAAAGCCAAGCTCTGGAGTGTACGGCTTAAAGTGGTCCTATGGACAGATACTCCAATCTCCGCTGTGGATCTTTGCAGCTCCTTCAAGGTTATTAATGCCTTCCTTGCCTGGTCTGAGTTTTGGTGGGCGGAACTCTATTGGCAGGTTTGTTGTGGTGCCATATTCTTTCAATTTTTAAAGAATAGATTTAATGTTGCTCCATGGGATGTTCAAAGTTTGGGATATTTTTTTTATAACCCAACCCTGATCTGTACCTGTTTGGAGATCTCCTTGGTCTTCATGGTGCAGCTTGCTTTGTGGTACCCCTTGTTTAGTGATGTTGCAGACTCTCGGGCATTTCAGAACAGGTGAATCAAATCAAATGTTATCTGTCATATACACATGGTTAGCAGATGTTAATGAGAGTGTAGCGAAATGCTTGTGCTTCTAGTTCCGACCATGCAGTAATATCGAACAAGTAATCTAACCTAACAATTACACAACAACTACCTTAAACACACAAGTGTAAAGGAATGAATAAGAATATGTGCATAAAAATATATGAATGAGCGATGGCCGAACGGCATAGCCAAGATGCAGTAGAGGGTATAGAGTACAGTATATAGAGTGGGGCAAAAAAAGTATTTAGTCAGCCACCAACTGTGCAAGTTCTCCCACTTAAAAAGATGAAAATTACAGGCCTCTCTCATCATAGGTACACTTCAACTATGACAGACAAAATAAGAAAAAAAAAATATCCAGAAAATCACATTGTAGGATTTTTAATGAATTTATTTGCAAATTATGGTGGAAAATAAGTATTTGGTCACCTACAAACAAGCAAGATTTCTGGATCTCACAGACCTGTAACAACTTCTTTAAGAGGCTCCTCTGTCCTCCACTCGTTACCTGTATTAATGGCACCTGTTTGAACTTGTTATCAGTATAAAAGACCCCTGTCCACAACCTCAAACTCCACTATGGCCAAGACCAAAGTGCTGTCAAAGGACACCAGAAAATAAATTGTAGACCTGCACCAGGCTGGGAAGACTGCATCTGTAATAGGGAAGCAGCTTGGTTTGAAGAAATCAACTGTGGGAGCAATTATTAGGAAATGGAAGACATACAAGACCACTGATAATCTCCCTCGATCTGGGGCTCCATGCAAGATCACACCCCGTGGGGTCAAAATGATCACAAGAACGGTGAGCAAAAATCCCAGAACCACACGGGGGGACCTAGTCAATGACCTGCAGAGAGCTGAGACCAAAGTAACAAAGCCTACCATCAGTAACACACTACGCCGCCAGGGACTCCAATCCTGCAGTGCCAGACGTGTCCCCCTGCTTAAGCCAGTACATGTCCAGGCACGTCTGAAGTTTGCTAGAGAGCATTTGGATGGTGCAGAAGAAGATTGGGAGAATGTCATATGGTCAGATGAAACCAAAATAGAACTTTTTGGTAAAAACTCAACTCGTCGTGTTTGGAGGACAAAGAATGCTGAGTTGCATCCAAAGAACACCATACCTACTGTGAAGCATGGGGGTAGAAACATCATGCTTTGGGGCTGTTTTTCTGCAAAGGGACCAGGACGACTGATCCGTGTAAAGGAAAGAATGAATGGGGCCATGTATCATGAGATTGAGTGAAAACCTCCTTCCATCAGCAAGGGCATTGACGATGAAACGTGGCTGGGTCTTTCAACATGACAATGATCCCAAACAACGAAGGAGTGGCTTCGTAAGAAGCATTTCAAGGTCCTGGAGTGGCCTAGCCAGTCTCCAGATCTCAACCCCATAGAAAATCTTTGGAGGGAGTTGAAAGTCCGTGTTGCCCAGCAACAGCCCCAAAACATCACTGCTCTAGAGGAGATCTGCATGGAGGAATGGGCCAAAATACCAGCAACAGTGTGTGAAAACCTTGTGAAGACTTACAGAAAACGTTTAACCTCTGTCATTGCCAACAAAGGGTATATTACAAAGTATTGAGATAAAACGTTGTTTTTGACCAAATACTTATTTTCCACCATAATTTGCAAATAAAGTCATTAAAAATCAATGTGATTTTCTGGATTTTATTTTCTCATTTTGTCTGTTATAGTTGAAGTGTACCTATGATGAAAATTACAAATGCTTTTTTGCCCCACTGTACATATGAGATGAGTAATGTAGGTTATGTAGACATTAAATAAAGTGACATTGTTTAAAGTGGCTAGTGATACATTTATGTAATAAATGTTTTCATTATTAAAGTGGCTCGAGATGAGTCAGTATGTTGGCAGTAGCCACTCAATGTCAGTGATGGCATGTCTGATGGCCGAGATAGAAGCTGTTTTTCAGCCTCTCGGTCCCCGCTTTGATGCACCTGTACTGACCCCGCCTTCTGGATGATAGCGGGTTGAACAGGCAGTGGCTCGAGTGGTTGTTGTCCTTGATGATCTTTTTGGCTTTCCTGTGACATTGAGTGGTGTAGTTGTCCTGAAGGGCAGGTAGTTTGCTCCCGGAGATGCGTTGTGCAGACCACACTACCCTCTGGAGAGCCTTACGTTTGTGGGCGGAGCAGTTGCCGTACCAGGCCGTGATACAGCCCGACACGGTGCTCTCGATTGTGCATCTGTAAAAGTTGAGTGTTTTTGGTGACAAGACGAATTTCTTCAGCCTCCTCAGGTTGAAGAAACGCTGTTGCGCCTTCTTCACCATGCTGTCTGTTTGGGTGGACCATTTCAGTTTGTCCGTGATGTGTACGCCGAGGAACTTAAAACTTTCCACCTTCTCCACTACTGTCATGTCGATGTGGATAGGGGGATGCACCCTCTGCTGTTTCCTGAATTCCACGATCATCTCCTTTGTTTTGTTGACATTCAGTGTGAGGTTTTTCTCATGACACCACACTCTGAGGGCCCTCACTGTAGGCCGTCTCATCATTGTTGGTAATCAAGCCTACCGCTGTAGTGTCGTCTGCAAACTTGATGATTGAGTTGGAGGCATGCATGGCCATTCAGTCATGGGTGAAGAGGGAGTACAGGCTGAGAACGCACCCTTGTGGGGGCCCAGTTTTGAGGATCAGCAAGGTGGAGATGTTGTTACCTACCCTCAACACCTCGGGGCAGCCCGTCAGGAAGTCCAGGACCCAGTTGCACAGAGCGGGGTCGAGACCCAGGGTCTCGAGCTTGATGACGAGTTTGGAGGGTACTATGGTGTTAAATGCTGCGCTGGACTCGATGAACAGCATTCTCACATAGGTATTCCTCTTGTCTAGATGGGTTAGGGCAGTGTGATTGAGATTGTGTGGTCTGTGGACCTATTGGGGCGGTAAGCAAATTGGAGTGGGTCTAGTGTGTAAGGTTAGGTGGAGGTGATCTGGTCCTTGACTAGTCTCTCAAAGCCCTAACACGTTTAAATGTTTTACTCACGTTGGCTGCAGTGAAGGAGAGCACGCAGATTTTGGTAGCAGGCTGTGTCAGTGGCACTGTATTGTCCTCAAAGCGAGGAAAGAAGTTGTTTAGTCTGTCTGTCGAGCAAGACATCGTGGACCACGATGGGGCTGGTTTTCCTTTTGTAGTCTGTGATTGACTGTAGACCCTGCCACATACCTCTCGTGTCTGAGCCGTTGAATTGCGACTCTACTTAGTCTCTATACTGACACTTAGCTTGTTTGATTGCCTTGTGGAAGGAAGAGCAACACTGTTTGTATTCGGTCATGGTACCTGTCACCTTACCCTGATTAAAAGCAGTGGTTCGCGCTTTCAGTTTTGCACGAATGCTGCCATCAATCCATGGTTTCTGGTTGTGGAATGTTTTAATAGTTACATCATCACCGATACACTTGCTAATTAACTTGCTCACCGAATCAGCGTATTCATCAATGTTATTGTCCGATGCTATGCGGAACATATCCCAGTCCACGTGATCGAAGCAATCTTGAAGTGTGGAATCCGATTGGTCGGACCAGCGTTGAACAGACCTGAGCACGGGCGCTTCCATACCTTAAGGGAACATTGACATTTTCTGTATGGTTAGTGAGAATGTCCATATTGCAAATGTACCGTCCCTTACTAGACGTCCGAAAACATTTGTAAAACTCGGGGACGGCGTCAGGCCGAGCGGCAAGGCCAGACCTACTGGGAAGTCATCAAATGAACTTTGTCGGACATTCGGTTTTCGTTTTATAAAATAATCAAATTTTGGTCATTTTTCCGCTATCCCGGAAAATCCCACAAGAGGGCATAAGCAATCAAATTGCAATTTGACAAAACATCACGAATCACGACGGGCCTTCTCGAAAACTGAAAATATTTCGAAGCCGAAACTTGGTGAGCATAGGCTTGGCATAATGGGAAGGTGGTCCCGAACAAGATGGCGTCTAGGCCTCAACGGTTTTTGAGTTATGGCCATTTTTCTGGGATTAAAGGTCCAAAAAGAAAATAGAGAAATTATTTTTTCACTTCACGTCAAAGTCAAGGAGCCTCCGGTGTCAATAAAATAAAAATCAACCATTTATCTATTGTCAATTAAGAGAAATCGCACAATGACAGATTGGTGATGTTCAAATATAGGTGTTTTTTTCAACAGTTACAGATCCAGTTGCAGAGTGTTCATACGAATATTTTTAAAGTGTGCTGCGGAGCTCTGCGAGATTTCTGTGATTTTCTATGATTTTCTGAAATAACACACACTCACTAAACCCTCCGTAAATAACTCAGTTCTTAACGTAAAGACTTAAAACTCAGGATTCTGTAAAGGCATACCCCAATCAGGATATGGGTTTATTTATAGCTTCCTGTGCCAACAGGAAGTGCCTTAAATGGTGTCATAGTGGCTGTTTCCAAGGGTTAAAAAGGTCAGATCTTTTCAAAACTTCATATGTGTGATTAGGCAACCCTCCTGAACTGTAAAATCAGTCATTTCTCCCAACAGATGTGAAAGAAAAGCTCTCACACACACACAGCAAGGATGGAGTGACAAAGCACGGTGCTTAAAGACACAGAGAGCAGGCAATGGCATAAACATAATCACAAGGCCGTGCCGAGTTCAACGAGATATCCCGCTTGACCGTAGCTCGATCGGTCTAAGCGCAGCGAGCATTAGAAAAGTAGGCCCAAAATGAAGCCTGCACCACAACGTCATTTGATTTTGGGTGACAGCGGCGGAACCGTTAGGTTTAGAAGGACAATTCAAACACAGGAATGTCCCCAAGGTCCTCCCGATCTGTGCAAGCCTAACCTTGACTGTGTGGCATTAACCCTTCACAGTTAAAAGAAGGTGTTTACATCAAACAGTTTGCATTGACTTCTCTCCCCATAGGAATACATTGCCTGCTCCTCTAAATTCAACCTGAGGCCTATGTGGGTTATGAATGCCTTATGAACCTGTCTTCTATGACAGTCCATCAGGACACTATGAGGTCTACCTGTGTCGATTCTAAGCTTCCTGGACCAACCGTAAGTGCTTAAAATCACCCTGAAAGTGTGTATCCATACCCTGCCTGCAATTTGATAGACATAGTGCATTGAACCCTGTGTAAATCAGTCAATTCTTAACGTAAAGACTTAAAACTCAGAATTCTGTAAAAAAATACCCCAATGAGGATATGTGTTGACTTATAGCTTCCTGTGCCAACCGGAAGTGCCATAATTGGTGTCTCAGGGGCTGTTTGGAAGGGTTAAAAAAATCAGATCTGTCCAAAACTTCATATGTGTGATTAGGCAACCCCCATGAACTGTAAATCAGTCATTTTTCCCATAAAAATTAAAAGGAACACTAAATCACACAGATACACAACTTGGAGGGACGTATTGGGGTGCGTAGAGACTGACACTGCCTCCAATAGTTAGCTTTGTTCGACCTAAAAAAGAACCGTCAGACCTAGAGTTCCGAAACTTTAGAAACTTGTTCTAGACCTCAGGTCGATAGTGCGTGGTGAGTTAGGTGGCTCTAGAAGGTTCTCGGACCGAGAAACAGCCTCGTACATTTGCAATGACTTCAATTCATTTTGACCATTACAAAAATGGCGACATTTAGAAAAGTCTCAGAGACACAAGACTAGGTGCATTGAAACCGGCTCGGCCCATAGAGACTGACCCCAACGTTTCTGTCAGATAGCTCATTCAAGGACCCCGTAGCAAGTAATTGAAAAAAGTGGATTTTCAGCACCAATTAGGGTTTTACTCAGACACCAAATGACCTATCGAGCCGAAACTTGGGATTCGGGGTCGCCTCAGCTAGGCCTACACATAACACAATAAATGGACCCGCAGCTAGAATGTAACTACATGTTTTATGTTTTTTTTTATGGTTTGACCCGAAGGCGTTGTGAATTTTGGGCCAGCTCTGAAGTATGTGATACTTGGCTACTAAACGAGTTGGGAAAAGTGGGTTTGGTGTCAGTTTGTATCAGTTTGGTGTCAGAATGATATCAAATTGACTGATGGACGGTGACTTGCTGGTGACTCTTGTCCATTTGCAATATGTTTAAAACAGTGAGGTACCATCACCAAAAGTGACATTCTGAAATCAAGCCTAACGAGCGATGGAGAGGTACCAGAATCACTGCCCAGCCATCCCGAGTTCATCGGGCCAGTCAATTTTGCATTCCTGCACGATTTTTATAGCATGACAAATTCGTGATGGTGAATGCCCATTGAACCATATTGCAAATGCACAGTGACTTTGCAAAAGTGAGAAAACATAAACAAATGGACATGATGAAATCAACACCACGAGTGATGGAAAGGAACAACAATCACTGCCCGGCCATCCCGAGTTCATCAGGCCAGTCAATTTTGCATTTCTGCAGGATTTTTGAGCATGTCAAATTTCTTATGACATTTGGCCCCCACAAAACATGCACAAGTATGCCTTATGCACAAGTAAAAAAAATAAATTAAAATTATGATAATAAAATATGACTAAAGTATGTTGATACAGTTCTTATACGTGTGTAATTGACACAACATTCGAAAGAATTTCGAAAAACGGTCCAGAAAGCACTTTTTTAGGGGTGTGTGAAGTTTATGAAATTTTGCAATTTTTGACTTGACTTTTGACTTCCTATGAAATCATATTGCAAATGGACAAAACATTTGCCTATGCGCAACTAATAAAAAAAAAGAAAATTGATAATAAAATTGGACAAAAGTATATTCATACAGTTCTTACACATGTGTAATTGACAAAAAAAGCGAAAGAATTTCGAAAAACGGTCCAGAAAGGACTTTTTTAAGGGGTGATAAGTTTGACAAAAAATTCATTTTTTCAAAATTTGGCTTTTGGATGTTGACTTGGGGTCCATTTCCTATATGAAAAACCACGGTGGAGTGCACACGCCACCTGTTGGATTTTTGAAGTGTTACAACTGGCAATTGCCATATGGCATTTGCAAAACATTTTGCATGAATCAATGCCGATTTGGGTGGTATTGTCCATCGTGTACATGGTTTGTACTATGCCAATGTTTTCCCATTCATTTTTGTCCCTTTCAAGGGGGTATTCCCTTACTGTTTTAGTTTCTGTCTATAGGCTGGGAGCAACAAAATGGAGTCGTGGTCAGATTTTCCGAAAGGAGGGCGGGGCAAGGCTTTATTTGCATCGCGGAAGTTAGAATAACAATGATCCAGGGTTTTGCCAGCTCGGGTCATGCATTCGATATGCTGATAAAATTTATGGAGCCTTGTTTTCAGACTAGCCCAGTTAAAATCTACAGCTACAATAAATGCAGTCTCAGGATATGTGGTTTCCAGTTTACATAGAGTCAAATGAAGTTCGTTCAGGGCCATCGATGTGTCTGCTTGGGGGGAATATACACGACTGTGATTATGATCGAAGATGATTTCTCTTGGTAGCGAATGCGGTCGGCATTTTATTGTAAGGAAATCTAGGTCAGGTGAACAAAAGGACTTGAGTTCCTGTATGTTGTTATGATCACACCACATCTCGTTAGTCATAAGGCATACACCCCCGCCCCTCTTCTTACCAGAGAGATGTTTGTTTCTGTCGGTGCGATGCATGATGAAACCAGGTGGCTGTACCTACTGATGACGTATGCCGAGTGAGCCATGTTTCAGTGAAACAAAGAACATTACAATCTCTGATGTCTCTCTGAAAGACAACCCTTGCTCGGATTTTGTCTGTCAAGAGACTGGACATTGGCGAGTAGTATGCTAGGGAGCGGTGCGCTATATGCCCGTCTACGGAGCCTGACTAGAAGAACGCATCCGTCTGCCCCTTCTGCGGCACCGTTGTTTTGGGTCGCCGGCTGGGATCCTATCTATTGTCCTGGGTGGTGGACCAAACAGAGGATCCGCTTCGGGAAAGTCGTATTCCTGGTCGTAATGTTGGTGAGTTGACGTTGCTCTTACATCCAATAGTTCCTCCTGACTGTATGTAATAAAAGATTTCCTGGGGTAACAATGAAAGAAATAACACATAAAAAAATGTTCCTAGTTTCCTAGGAACGAGAAGCGAGGTGGCCATCTCTGTCGGAAGTACTATATAGAATCTATACTGAGATCATGTGACACTTAGATTGCACACAGGGGGACTTTATTTCTGTAATTATGACTTCTGAAGGTAATTGGTTTCACCAGATCTGATTTAGGGGCTTCATAGCAAAGGGGGTGAATATCTATGCACGCACCACTTTTCAGTTTAAATGTTTTAAAAAAAGTTATTTTTCTTATTTCACTTCAACAATTTGGACTATTTTGTGTATGTCCATTGCATGAAATCCAAATTAAAAATCTATTTAAATTACAGGTTGTAATGCAACAAAATAGGAAAAACACCAAGGGGGATGAATACCTTTGCAAGTGTCACGCCCTGACCTTAGAGATCCTTTATTCTCTATTTTGATTAGGTCGGGGTGTGACTAGGGTGGGCATTCTAGTTTCTTTATTTCTAGGTTGGCTTGGTATGGATCCCAATCAGAGGCAGCTGTCTATCGTTGTCTCTGATTGGGGATCATTTTTAGGAAGCCTTTTCCCACCTGTTTGTTGTGGGATCTTGTTTTTGTTTAGATGCCCGTGAGCATGCCATTAGCGTCACGGTTAGTTTGCTCTTTATTGTTTTGGCGAGTTTCATTTATTAACCTGTTATGGCTGGAATCCCGATACCGGGATCGATATGACAACTACCAGTGAAAATAGAGGGCGCCAAAATTCAAACCACAAATCTCATAATTACAATTTCTAAAACATACGTGTCTTATAATTAAAAATCTATTTTCGTTGTTAATCCCACCAAAGTGCCCGATTTCAAATAGTCTTTTCAGCGAAAGCACTACAAACGATTACGTTAGGTTAAGCACAGCCATTTTCCAGCAAACTATAGCCTTCACAAAAAAACAGAAAAAGAAAATTAATCACTGAGTGTCAGGATTTGGCCAGGGTTGTTCCGGGTTTTGGTCACTAGATGCCCCCATTGTGCTTTTTGACCTTATGTTTTTTCCCATGTTCCCCAATATTATTTGCACCTGTGCCTCGTTTTCCCTGATTGTATTTAAACCCCTAGTTTCCCTCAGTTCTGTGCTCTGTGTTTGTATGTTAGCACCCAGCCCTAGTGTTCTGTGTATTCTTGTCGATTCCGGTGGATGCTCTTGTGGAATTCTGTTTTTGTTTTTGAGTATCTCTTGAGGCTTTTTTGTGCTATTCCTACCACCTTTTGGATTTGCCATTTTTGTATTTAAGGACTTCTCCTTTTTACTTTATTAAATACACCGTCTTAAGTATTGCTGTGTCTGCCTCATCTTCTGGGTTCTGCTGACTATTCGTGGCTCAGTTGGTTAAGTGACTGTTTCTCACTCCGGAGACCCAGGTTCGTAACCGGGTCCTGACAGAAACACAGAGCCAAAAATGAACCCAGAGGCAGCCAGTTCCCAGGACCTTTTTGCCATGCTGTCCCACCACCAGGAGACTGTCCAACGCCACAAAGCCGCCCTGGTTCAGCAAGAGGCCTTAATGGCTAGACATTCTCATCTTCTGTCGGAGATGCTGACTTCCATTAAGCAAATATCTGATCGTCTTACCCCGGCAACAGTTCCCGTCCCAGTACCTCAGATTCACGTACCCATGGCAGTTAACCCCCTGGCTGAACCTCGTCTTCCACCTCCCCAACGGTTCTCAGGTGATCCAAGTGCGTGTAAAGGGTTTCTCACCCAATGTTCTCTCTCCTTTGAGCTACAACCCTCGTCGTTTCCCACCGACCGGTCTAAGATCGCTTATATCATCACCCTGCTGTCGGAAAAAGCCCTGGCCTGGGCTACTGCTGTGTGGGATGCCCATAGTTCCTGCTGTGCCAGCTACTCTGCCTTTGCTGAGGAATTCAAACGAGTGTTTCAAGGCCCAAGCAGTGGTTCTGACTCAGCCAAACAGCTCCTGACTTTCCACCAAGGTTGGCGCAGCGTGACGGACTATGCCATCCAGTTCCGCACGGTGGCAGCAGCAAGTGGCTGGAACAACGAGGCGCTCACGGTGTGCTTTCTGAAAGGCCTTTCCGACACTATCCAAGATGAACTGGCCACTCGGGAACCACCGGACAATCTCGAGTCCCTGATCAAGTTGGCCTCACGCATTGACCAGCGTCTGAGAGAGAGAGAACTCAACCGTAGACCTCTAGCCCCTATCAGTCCCAGCTCCGAGTCCCCACCTTTATCCTCGCTGGCTCCAACGGAACCCATGCAGATTGGACGCATCTCCCAGGCTGAGAGAGACCGCCGGATGAGGGAGTGACGCTGTCTATATTGCGGCAAACCGGGCCATTTCCGTTCCACGTGTCCCGGACTCCAGGGAAACGCTCTGTCCCGTACAGACCGGGGGGAACTGTAACGGGAAACATAACCTCCTCCCATCCGTCCAACTCCCGTCTGCTCATTCCAGTCACCCTCTCCTGGGACAACCACAAGCTTCACCTTCAAGCCTTGGTAGACTCTGGAGCCGCAGGTAACTTCATGGATGGTGTCTGGGCGAAGGAGAATGGCGTTCCCTCTGAACCTCTAAGTGAACCCATGAGGGTCACTACATTGGATGGAAGCCCTTTGGGATCTGGACTTGTCACTCATGTCACTACCTCCTTGCGACTTTCAGTTTCACAACACCAGGAATTGATGAACTTTCATTTGATCTCCTGTTCCGAGTTCCCTCTCGTCCTTGGATACCCCTGGCTTCACAGCCATAACCCTCACATCGACTGGTCTGTGGGCACTATCAAGCAGTGGGGTCCTACGTGCCAAGCTACTTGTATTTTCCCGAATTCCCCGAGTTCTACTCCCGAGTCTTTAGAATCCATTGACCTGACCCGAGTTCCCGAGTGTTACCATGACCTCAAACTGGTGTTTAGCAAACAGAGGGCCACCATGCTACCACCCCATAGACCTTACGATTGCCCCATCGACCTGTTTCCGGGCACTTGCCCTCCCAGGGGTCGGATCTTTTCCCTATCTCCACCAGAACGAGCTGCTATGGAGACCTACATCAAGGACGCTCTGGAAGCAGGCCTCATGCGTCCATCCACCTCCCCGGCGGGAGCAGGGTTTTTCTTTGTGGCCAAGAAAGACGGTGGATTACGTCCTTGCATCGACTACCGGGGACTCAATGCCATAACCGTCCGTAACCGTTACCCGCTACCCCTTATGGCCACAGCCTTCGAGCTGCTCCAGGAAGCAGTTGTTTTCACTAAGCTTGACCTGCGGAACGCATACCATCTTGTGCGGATCAGACCTGGTGACAAGTGGAAGACCGCTTTCAACACGCCTACTGGTCACTATGAATACTTGGTGATGCCCTTTGGCCTGACCAACGCCCCAGCGGTGTTCCAAGCGCTCATAAACGATGTGCTTAGGGATATGCTTAACATATTTGTGTTCGTTTACTTGGATGACATCCTCATCTTTTCGAGCTCCCTTCAAGAACACACTAAGCATGTCAGACAAGTACTCAAACGCCTCCTGGTCAGCCATCTGTACGTTAAGCCGGAAAAATGTGAATTCCATTCATCCCGAGTACAATTCCTGGGATTTGTAGTGGAACCCGGTCGAGTCCAAATGGACCCCAGGAAGGTAGGGGCGGTAGCGGATTGGCCCACCCCCAAATCCGTTAAGGAAGTTCAGCGTTTCCTGGGCTTCAAACTTTTACCGCAAGTTCATCAAGAACTTCAGCTTGGTGGCAGCCCCTCTCTCAGCTTTAACCAAGGGTGGCAATGCAAGGTTTTTGTGGGGAAGAGAAGCTGAGACGGCCTTCCAAGGACTCAAGCAGCGCGTTCTCTCTGCTCCCATCCTGATACTATCGACTACGGATGAACCATTTGTGGTAGAGGTAGACGCATCAGAGGTTGGTGTTGGAGCTGTCCTGTCTCAGAGGGGTGAAGACAAGAAGCTTCATCCGTGCGCTTTCTTCTCACACCGGCTTACCCCGACTGAGAGGAACTACGATGTGGGGGATCGTGAACTCCTAGCGGTTAAGATGGCATTGAAGGAATTGAGACACTGGCTCGAGGGGGCTTCTCACCCGTTTCAAGTGCTTACGGACCACAAAAATCTGGAGTATATCCAGCAGGCGAAGCGGTTGAACTCTAGACAAGCTAGATGGTCTCTTTTCTTCAATCGATTCCAGTTTATCCTCACCTATCGGCCCGGGTCGAAGAATCTCAAACCGGATGCCCTGTCCCGAGTCTACGCTCCTGCCATTCGAGATGACACGGACATGCCTGTCCTTCCTGCTGCTAAGATTGTGGCTCCGATCTCGTGGCAAGTTGAGGATATCGTGAGACGTGCTCAAGCTAGCGAACCGGACCCGAAAGGAGGTCCTGCCAATCGGTTGTTTGTCCCCAAGGCAGTGAGGACTCAGGTCCTTCTGTGGGGGCACTCCTCTCGCCTCACCTGTCATCCGGGCGTAGGTCGCACATTGGAGTTCATCCAGCGTAAGTTCTGGTGGCCTACCATAAGAGAAGATGTTGCCACTTTCGTCAATGCCTGTCCCGTGTGCTGCCAGGGCAAATCTTCTCATCTCCGCCCTCAAGGACTCCTTCATCCTTTACCTGTTCCCCACAGACCCTGGTCCCATATCTCATTGGACTTTATTACTGGACTTCCACCATCCCATGGCAATACTACTATCCTAGTCATAATCGACAGGTTTTCAAAGGCGGCCAGGTTCGTCCCTCTGACTAAGTTACCTTCTGCCAAGGAAACGGCTGAGTTGGTAATTAATCATGTGTTCCGAGTCTTCGGCATTCCTCAAGATATGGTTTCTGACAGAGGTCCCCAGTTCGCTTCAAGGTTTTGGAAGGCCTTCTGCCAACTCATGGGGGCTTCTGCCAGTCTATCTTCAGGGTACCATCCGGAGTCCAACGGCCAAACAGAGAGGATGAATCAAGAGCTGGAAACCACCCTCCGATGTATGACTCGTGACAACCCGTCCACATGGTCATCCTTTGTTTGGGCCGAATACGCGCACAACACCTTGCGCTCCTCCTCCACTGGTATGTCCCCGCACGAGTGTCAGTTTGGCTATGCTCCTCCATTGTTCCCGGACCAGGAGGCAGAAGTCAGAGTGCCTTCAGCCTTGAAGTTCGTAAGACGCTGTCGGCTTATGTGGAGGAAGACCCGTCTTAATCTTATGCGTTCCTCACAGAGGTACCAACAACAAGCCAACAGACGTCGCCGTCCCGGGCCTACCCTGCGCCCCGGCCAGAGAGTCTGGCTCTCCACAAGAGACTTACCTCTACGGGTGGAGTCTCGCAAGCTGTCCCAAAAATACATCGGTCCCTTCAAGGTTGCCAGGAGAGTTAACCCAGTTTCTTATCGCCTACACTTACCCAGATCCCTTAAGATTAATCCCACATTTCACATTTCATTGTTAAAACCTGTTGTTTTTTCTCCCCTTGTCCCGGCAGACAGACCTCCCCCTCCGCCTCGTGTCATTGGAGGCCAGCCGGCTTATACCGTCCATCGGATACTGGATTCCCGCCGGGTGCAGCGGTCCTGGCAGTATCTGGTGGACTGGGAAGGCTACGGTCCCGAGGAGCGCTCCTGGGTTCCTGCCAAAGACATCCTGGACCCTGACCTCATTCGTCAGTTCAGGGCCCTCCACCCTGAGAGAGCTGGTAGGAACGTCAGGAGCCGTTCCTAGGGGGATTCTGTCAGGATTTGGCCAGGGTTGTTCCGGGTTTTGGTCACTAGATGCCCCCATTGTGCTTTTTGACCTTATGTTTTTTCCTTGTTCCCCATTATTATTTGCACCTGTGCCTCGTTTTCCCTGATTGTATTTAAACCCTTAGTTTCCCTCAGTTCTGTGCTCTGTGTTTGTATGTTAGCACCCAGCCCTAGTGTTCTGTGTATTCTTGTCGATTCCGGTGGATGCGCTTGTGGAATTCTGTTTTTGTTTTTGAGTATCTCTTAAGGCTTTTTTGTGCTATTCCTACCACCTTTTGGATTTGCCATTTTTGTATTTAAGGACTTCTCCTTTTTACTTTATTAAATACACCGTCTTAAGTACTGCTGTGTCTGCCTCATCTTCTGGGTTCTGCTGACTATTCGTGGCTCAGTTGGTTAAGTAACTGTTTCTCACTCCGGAGACCCAGGTTCGTAACTGGGTCCTGACACTGAGCTTGAATTATCTTCATCAGATGACACTCATAGGACTTCATGTTACACAATACATGCATGTTTTGTTTGATAAAGTTCATATTTATATAAAAGAAATCTGAGTTTACATTGGCGCGTTAGATTCACTAGTTCCAAAAACATCAAGTGATTTTGCATAGCCACATCATTCAACAGAAATACTCATCATAAATGTAGATAATATAGTTATACACATGGAATTATGGATATACCTCTCCTTAATGCAACCACTGTTTCAGATTTTTTTTAAACTTTACGGAAAAAGAAATGCATGCAATAATCTGAGACAGCTCTCAATTTAAAAACACCACAGCCGCAAAGATGGTGTCAACATAAACAAGAAATTACATGATAAATATTCCCTTACCTTTGATGATCTACATCAGAATGCACTCCAGGAATCCCAGGTCCACAATAAATGTTTTTTTTTTGTTGGAAAATGTCTTATGTCCAAATACCTTCTTTTGTTAGAGCGTTTGGTATACATATCCAAAAGCTAATTCTGGTCAGCGTTATATCAGACAAAAACTTCAAAAAGTGATATTACCGGTCGAAGAAACATTTCAAACTAAGTACAGAATCAATCATTAGGATGTTTTTAACATATAGCTTCAATAAAGTTCCAACCGGAGTATTCTTTCTTGTCTTCGTGAGCAATGGAATGCAAGTGACTACCATGAGGAAAAAGTGGGATCACAAAATGGCTGCTTGATGGACAGCTGATATATTCTGCTCTCATTCACTCCCACAATAACATAGAAGCCTCATTATAATTTCTATTGATGGCTGACATCTAGTGGAACCCATAGGCAGTGCAACATCATATCTCAAGGGGATTTCATTGGGGACTCTGGTGAATACATACAAGCTCAGATTTCTGACTTCCTGTTTAGATATCAACTCAGGATTTTGCCAATATGAGTTCTGTTATACTCACAGACATCATTCAAACAGTTTTAGAAACTTCAGAGTGTGTTATATCTAATACTAATACGTAAATATGAGCAACTATTACTGAGGAGTAGTCCGTTTGATATGTGCACCTTTTCATCCAAGCTACTCAATACTGCCCCTGCAGCCATAAAAAGTGAAACATGTGGAACTCTACGCACACTGCGCCTTGGTCCGTTAATTCTACAAACGATCGTGCCAGCAAGGCACTGTACGTACTGTATTATTATTATTCATATTTCTGTACATTGTTGTTGTTGAGATGACCTCGTTCTGAAAGCAGAATCAAACCAAACGTATTTATGAAGCCCTTTTTACATCAGCAGATGTCACAAAGTGCTTATACAGAAACCCAGCCTAAAATCGAAAACAGCAAGGAATGCAGATGTAGAAGAACAGTGGCTAGGAAAAACTCCCTAGAAAGGCAGGAACCTAGGTAGAAAATGACAGAAGAACCAGGCTTTGAAGGGTGGCCGTCCTCTTCTGGCTGTGCCGGATGGTTATTAGAGGAGTACATTGCCATTAAGGCCAGATTGTTCTTCAAGATGTTCAAACGTTCATAAAAATGACAAAGAAATTCAAATAATAATCACAGTGGTTGTAGAAGGTGCAACAGGTCAGTACCTCAGGAGTAAATGTGAGTTGGCTTTTCATAGCTGAGCATTCAGAGGTTGAAGGGATTTAACTCAATATTAAGAAGGATTGATTATGATTTCCATGGGATAATTTCACTGGAACCTTCCTCTCCCACAACAGTGTAGAGTAGACAGGGAAGAGGTAAATGTTACAGCTCTCGTCGAAAGGAGTGGACCAAAGCGCAGTGTAGAAGGTGTTCATGATCTTATTTTCAAAAAACACTCAAACATGAAAACGAAAGCGCACCATTCTATCAGGTACAGACACTAAATTAAAAACAAGATCCCACAAAACCCAAAAGAAAAATGACAACGTATATGTGATCCCCAATCAGAGACAACAATAGACAGCTGCCTCTGATTGGGAACCACACACGGCCAAACACAAGTAAATTGAAAACAGAGACTTTCCCACCCGAGTCACACCCTGACCTAACCAAACATAGAGAATAAATAGGATCTCTAAGGTCAGGGCATGACAGTAAGGGGGCAGGGGATGTTTATGAGGGGGAACACAGAAGGAGAAGGAAGTGTGCGACATTAAAAAGGGCACTTACACCACCAAAAGGAATGTACACTAATATCAGGCATGGGAACTGTTCAGATTTTGTGTAATTAAATGACATGAAATACAACACTTGTTACATGAGCAGGCAGAACATTCAGGCTCTGAATAGAGATTAGTACAATATCCCATTGTTCAACTCAGCTCTCATGCTTTGATGTTATCATTGGGTACCTGTTCTCTCTCTCTCAGGGCATTATGTTGGTTAATATTACCTCTTACCCTCAACCTGAGAGCTTTGTAATACAGCATGTGGGTACTTATGTTGGTTTCATAGAATAGCTGAATGTCTTTCACATGACCAGTTTGCTCCTCTATTCATGCTCCTTGGTTGGATAGTGAGATAATGACAGGCAGCATAACATTTCCTCCACTGTTCATCAATCAAACCTGATCTGGCTTAGACACACATAGGTGTAGTCAGGTGTTCCCTGATAGGGACCTGTCCCCACAGATTGGACAATTCTACAGGTGTTGACCTGGGAGATGTGAAAGGCATGTGTGTTTGCCTTGTTACACAAACACTGCCAGGAATAACAGAGGGAGATTTCTAAATATTTGGGAAAATTGTGAAATGGGAGTGTCAATGATAAAGGTATTGTATTTTTATGTTAAAATATCACAGACACGATATATGATACTTGATTTACAGTATGTACCATTCTATTCTGTAATTGTTGACTACATAATAAATATTTAACACATTTTGTTGTCATGGTGTTTTTGTAAGAGACTAGCCCTTTTCCAATCTAGTAAAGCTGTCATCAGAAGATATATATATAAAAAAAAAAATCACCTTTATTTAATAAATTTAACCAGGTAGTTGAGAACAAGTTCTCATTTACAACTGCGACCTGGTCAAGATAAAGCAAAGCAGTGCGACACAAACAACAACACAGAGTTACACATGGAATAAACAAATGTACAGTCAATAACATAATATAAAAACATGTAAATACAGTGTGTGCAAATGAGCTAAGATTAGGGAGGTAAGGCAATAAATAGGCAGTAGTGGCAAAGTAATTACAATTTAGCAATTAAACACGAGTGATAGATGTGTAGAAAATGAATGTGCAAGTAGAGATACTGGGGTGCAAAGGAGTAAAACAATCAAATAAAAAACAATATGGGGATGAGGTAGTTGGATGGGCTATTTACAGATAGGCTATGTACAGGTGCAGTGATCTGTGAGCTGCTCTCACAGCTGATGTTTAAAGTTAGTGAGGGAGATTTGAGTCTCCAGCTTCACCGATGTTGGCAATTTGTTCCAGTCTTTGGCAGCAGAGAACTGGAAGGAAAGGTGGCCAAAGGAGGAATAGGCTTTCAGGGTGACCAGCGAAATACATCTGCTGGAGCGCATGCTACGGGTGGGTGCCGCTATGGTGACCAGTGAGCTGAGATAAGGCGGGGCTTTACCTAGCAAAGACTTGTAGATGACCTGGAGCCAGTGGGTCTGGGAACGAATATGAAGCGAGGGCCAGCCAACGAGAGAATATAGGTCGCAGTGGTGGGTAGTATATGGGGCTTTGGTGACTGTGATAGACTACATCCACTTTGCTGAGTAGAGTGTTGGAGGCTATTTTATAAATGACATTGCCGAAGTCAAGGATTGGTAGGATAATCGGTTTTACGAGTGTATGTTTGGCAGCATGATTGAAGAATGCCAAATAGGAAGCCAATTCTAGATTTAATTTTGGATTGTAGATGCTTAATGTGGGTCTGGAAGGAGAGTTTACAGTCTAACCAGACATCTAGGTATTTGTAATTGTCCACATATTCTAAGTCAGGACCGTCCAGAGTAGTGATGCTGGATAGGCGGGCAGGTGCAGGCAGTGATCGGTCGAAGAGCATATATTTAGTTTTACTAGCATTTAAGAGCAGTTGGAGGCCATGGAAGGAGAGTTGTATGGTATTGAAGCTTGTCTGTAGGTTAGTTAACACAGTGTCCAAAGAAGGGCCAGAAGTACACAGAATGGTGTCGTCTGCGTAGAGGTGGATGAGAGAATCACCAGCAGCAAGAGTGACATCATTGATGTATACAGTGAAAATAGTCGGCCCGAGAATTGAACCCTGTGGCACCCCCATAGAGTCTGCCAGAGGCCCGGACAACAGGCCCTCTGATTTGACACACTGAATTCTGTCTGAGAAGTAGTTGATGAACCAGGCGAGGCAGACATTTGAGAAACCAAGGCTGTTGAGTCTGCCGATAAGAATGTGGTGATTGACAGAGTCGAAAGCCTTGGCCAGGTCAATGAATATGGCTGCACAGTATTCTCTTTATCAATGGCGGTTATGATATAGTTTAGGACCTTGAGTGTGGCTGAGGTGCACCCATGACCAGCTCGAAAACCAGATTGCATAGCGGAGAAGGTACGGTGGGATTCAAAATGGTCGGTGATTTGTTTGTTAACTTGGCTTTCGAAGACATTAGAAATGCAGGGTAGGATAGATATAGGTCTGTAACAGTTTGGGTCTCCCCCATTGAAGAGGGGGATGACAGCGGCAGCTTTCCAATCTTTGGGGATCTCAGACGATACGATAGAGAGGTTGAACATGCTAGTAATAGGGGTTGCAACAATTGCGGCAGATCATTTTAGAAAGAGATGGTCCAGATTGTGTAGTCCAGCTGATTTGTAGGGGTCCAGATTTTGCAACTATTTCAGAACATCAGCTATCTGGATTTGGGTGAAGGAGAAATGAGGGAGGTTTGGGCAAGTTGCTGTGGGGGGTGCCGGGCTGTTGACCGGGGTAGGGTTAGCTAGGTGGAAAGCACGGCCAGCCATAGACATATGCTTATTGAAATTCTCAATTATTGTGGATTTATCGGTGGTGACAGTGTTTCCTAGCCTCAGTGCAGTGGGCAGTTGGGAGGAGGTGCTCTTATTCTCCATGGACTTTACAGTGTCCCAGAACTTTTTGGGGTTGTGCTACAGGATGCAAATTTCTGTTTGAAAAAGCTAGCCTTTGCTTTCCCAACTGCCTGTGTATATTCGTTCCTAACTTCCCTGAAAAGTTGCATATCGCAGGAGCTATTCGATGCTAATGCAGTACGCCACAGGATGTTTTTGTGTTGGTCAAGGGCAGTCAGGTCTGGAGTGAACCAAGGGCTATATTTGTTCCTGGTTCTACATTTTTTGAATGGGGCATGCTTATTTAAGATGGTGAGGAAAGCAGTTTTAAAGAATGACCAGGCATCCTCTTCTGACGGAATGAGGTCAATATCCTTCCAGGATACCAGGGCCAGGTCGATTAGAAAGGCCTGCTCGGTTGAAGAGAGAGCGTTTTACAGTGATGAGGGGTGGTCGTTTGACTGCAGACCCATTACGGACGCAGGCAATGAGGCAGTGATCGCTGAGATCCTGGTTGAAGACAACAGTATATTTAAAGGGCAGCTTGGTCAGGATGACATCTAAGAGGGTTCCTGTGTTTACAGATTTGGGATTGTACCTGGTAGGTTCGTTGATGATTTGTATGAGATTGAGGGCATCTAGCTTAGATTTTAGGATGGCTGGGGTGTTAAGCATATTCCAGTTTAGGTCACCTAACAGTATGAGCTCTGAAGATAGATGGGGGGCAATCAATTCACATATGGTGTCCAGGGCACAGCTGGGGGCAGAAGGTGGTCGATAACATGTGCCAACGGGGAGAGACTTGTTTCTGAAAAGGTGGATTTTTAGAAGTAGAAGCTCGAATTGTTTGGGAACAGACCTGGATAGTATGACAGAGCTCTGCAGGCTGTCTCTGCAGTAGATTGCAACTCCGCCCCCTTTCGCAGTTCTATCTTGTCGGAAAATGTTATATTTAGGGATGGAAACTTCAGTTTTTTGCGTCTCTAGAGACATCACTTAGACCAGGTGAGGTCACCGCATGTGTGGGAGGTGTAACGAACAGGCTAGCTAAGGCTTATTGAGCAGGGCTGGAGTCTCTACAGTGAAATAAGTCAATAATCACTCACCAAAACAGCAATGGACAAGACATGTTGACATTAGGGAGAGGCATGCATAGCCGAGTGATCATAGGGACCAGTGGGAGGCAAGCCGGAGACACAGTGATTCAGAGCTAGCGGGCCGGGGCTAGCAGGCTAGCAGAAGGGCTTTAGGGGGGACGTCGTGACGGAACTGTTGTAGCCCCCTCGGACAGTTACGTCGGCAGACCAGTTGTGTTGGATTGGTAGGGTTCCGTGTAGGCAGTAAAAGGTTCCAAAATAGGTATTGTAGCCCAAGAAATTGGCTGACGATCCTCTTAAGCTAACAGTCCAGCTAACAGTCCAATGCTCTAGACAGCTAGCGGTCCGCGGCTAGCAGGCTAGCGGATGGGCCTTCAGAAGACGTCGCAACGGAGGAGCCTGTTGAAACCCCTCGGGTGGATTACGTCGGTAGGTCAGTGGTGGTGGAATCGGCGGGGCTCCGTGTCGGCAGTTAAAGGGATCCAGGCCATTTGGCAAAATACGTATTGTAGCCCAAGGAGTGGCTGATGGACCTCTTCAGCTAGCCGGGAGATGGGCCTAGCACAAAGCTAATTCCAGGCTCACTGGTGCTTGCTTCGGGACAGAGAAGTTAACCAGGGGGTAGCCACTCGGATAGCAGCTAGCTAGCTGCGAAGATCCAGGTGAAAAGGTTCAGAGCTTGCGGTAGGAAACCGAAGATGAGGAGGAAGAGCAGTCCGGTATGCTCTGGGTTAAAAGCGCTATGCAGACTGGCAGGAGTTGACCAGGCTAAGGTTAGCTGATGACCGCTAGCAGTGGCTAACTGACTATTAGCTAGTAGCTAGTTAGCTGGCTAGCTTCTTTTGGGGGTTCCGGTTGTAAAGTATAGAAAATAGCAGATCCATACCACATTGGGTGAGGCGGGTTGCAGGAGAGTATGTTGAAACTGAGGTTAAAAATATTGAAAAATATATACAAAATATATACAAAGGAAAAATAATTATATATGAACAGCACACGGCAAGACAAAGACAAAGACGTCTACGACTACACATAATTAAACAGTATAGAAGGAATCCTATTTCTACATATATTTTGATGTCTAAGTGATCGGTGAAAATATTTGCATTGATTCTTTACTACAATACCATTGCCAAACTAAGGCTACATACTGTATCTACGTGTGAAGGAGTCAGACAGGTGGGATGAAGGGGGATAGGCGTCTCAGAGGTTACACACATTCTCTGTCACCATTTGTCAACCAGAGGAAAATGTCTGTAGAAAAAAAAAAAATGAAATATGATAATATTGTAGTTTGACAAGAACAAGTACTATATGATGGACACTGGCATACGATATTAACTTGTTTCCTGAGGTGTTTGTGTAGAGGGCTGGACCCCAAAGTACCAATATAAAAGAGTATATACCACCAAAACACAATGGGGAGACAAGAGGAAGGGTCTCACATCTTCTTCTACTGGCTTTGATACAAGGTAACATGTCTTCTTTTTCAATATTACAAGTAACTCAGGGAGGTAAGTTTCAGTTTCATTTACTGTGAATTTCAAGTCCAGAAGATTGAGAAATGAAAGTGTAAAATAGAGACGTTTACAGTAAAATGTGAATTTATTAATTACAGCTTGTACTAAAGTGGATACAGTTTTAGACTAGATAGTTTGTGAAAACTTTATTTGATTGAGTACCTGTTTATTGTATTTGTATTATATCATTACCTAAGAAATTACAAAGTTGTACTTACCAGATAGACCAAATGTCTACAAAATATGGCATGTTTAAGACTAGTGACCTCAAGTTCATATTTGACTGTGATAATATCACTTCAAAATAACTAAAGACAGTGAATTCAACTAATGTATGTCTTAATCAGCAACTGATTAGCTGGAAGAGGAACAAAAGTGGGTTCCAGGACCAGGATTGTTGACCACTGGATGCTAAAGACCCATCTTTCCACTCTTCTCCAGGTGTGCTGAGCTCCAGCACTGTGGAGGTGCTTTCCTCTGAGAACCCGGGCTGTGGAGGCATCACAGTGACCTTGACGTTGTCTCCGGCCACTCAGCTGCAGAGCGGCAGCTGGGCTGTGGGGGGCGCTCAGTTCTTGACCTGGTCAGGGGGCCAGCAGGCTGTGATCCTGAGCCACAACGGCAGTGCCTCGGTGGACATCAGCACGGGGACTCTGACTCTGACCTCTATCACAGTGGTTGACTCAGGGGTCTATGTGGTCCAGAGACATCAGCTCAGCTCACAATTAGATTAGTTAGATTAGAGAAGTAATATCCTGAAGGCCCTGCGGGTCTTAATTGCCAATATAAAAGCGTTTTTTGTTGTTGTTGTTGAATAAATCAAAATGTTCCTTATCAAAAAATATAAATGCAACATGCAACAATTTCTCAGATTTAGCTGAATTACAGTTCATATAAGAAAATAAATTAATTAGGCCCTGTTAGGTTCTTATTTTTCAGAGTAAATAACTCACAGACACTAGGAGAAGCTTTAACAAAGTTTAATCAAATCATCCCCAAAGTTTCTGTACAGCTGAAAACAGACAGCTAAAGATTTCAGACTTCACAGTTTATATGCATCCTACTTAAAACACTCCCCTTTCTTACATTTTATGGCTCTACAGGAAGCTAATAAAGAGGGTAACAGGATTCCAAACATGTATTACTCTCTTAAAATAATCTTTCCTCACCTTCTGACCTCAACCCCTCTTTCATCTAATACACATATGTCCATCTGTCTCCCCTGTATCAACACATCACTCTCATCTCCTCCATCAAACACATTCCAAAGCCTTCTGTCTTTCTTCTGAGAACCATTAACTTCTAACATAATTCAGTCTCTTTCATTTCCTTTCATTTCCATTCATTTAATATCTCAATGTTCAAAGTTTAGCTGATCCCAACAGCCCTAATCTATAGATCTCACATGACTGGGTAGAGGCGCAGCCATGGGTGGGCCTGGGAGGGCATAGGCCCACCCACTTGGGAGCGAGACCCACCCAATGGGGAGCCAGGCCCAGCCAATCAGAATGAGTTTTTCCCCCAGAAAAGGGCTTCTTAACAGAAGTAAATACTCCTCAACATCCCACCCCTCCTCCCCTCAGTCGATCCCGCAGCTGAAGAAGCCAGATGTGGAGGTGTGGTTACACGTGGTCTGTGGTTATGAGGCCGGTCGGACGTACTGCCAAATTCTCTAAAATGACTTGAATAAAGAAAAAATGCACGCTCCCTAAAAATTTGAAACATCTGTGGCATTGGGTTGTGTTACAAAACTGCACATTTTAGAGTGGCCTTTAATTGTCCCCATCACAAGGTGCACCTCTGCAATGATAATGCTGTTTAATTATTTTCTTGACATGCCACACCTGTCAGGTGAATGGATTATCTTGATGAAGACTAAAATGCTCACTAACAGAGATGTAAACAGATGTGTGCACACATTTTGAGAGAAATAAGATTTTTGTATACATGGAACATTTCTGGGATCTTTTATTTCAACTCATGAAACATGGGACCAACACATGTTGCGTTTACATATTTGCTTGGTGTAGAAATGAAAGGTTGTTTCTAATAGTGTAGAACTGTCAACCTATGTTGAACACACCCTTGTTGTTCTACCTGTGCCATGTGTATTTGAGTGGCCTTTTGTATAGAAGCCTTCCTGTTTGTTTCAATCAGGAGATCTGAGAGGACGGGAGGTTTGGTGTTTTAAAGTTAATATGAGAAATAGGAATTATTGTGAATGTAGTGCTTTTAGGCAATGGTGCCCATATTCTACCTAGAACTGCTCTCCTTCTCCCTGGGCACTCCCTCCGTGAGTGTCCCAACACATTGTCTGAAAATAAAATGTTAAAATCTAGTGATATTTGTTAGTGAGAAATCTGACATTGCTGTGTTAAACTCTGTCTTGTAGGACAGCTGTACGGAGCTCCTGGAGCTGAAGATGTATTGAAATGATGAAGTCCTATTGAGATTGTACCTTTCTTGTGACGCTGAAAATGAAAATAAATTGTTGCAGCCTAATATTGTTGTCTGATTCCCATGCTCCACTCCTTGATGCAAAGAACCTTTAGCTTAGTCCTGAGGACCTCACCTCACGTATAAAAGCTGCGTAGTATGGATAAAGGAATAGGTTACTGTTAAATTCCTGTTACATGTTTTAACAGAACAATACCAACAATCACTAATGCTCCTTTTTTTGTGCTGACTGAAAACATGTCATAAATTATGATTAATTTGAGATGGCAGAGTTGATGCTAAAATAAGTCCCACTCATCACACACTTCAAATCCTTGACCATAGATATATAGTGGGTTGCGAAAGTATTCACCCCCCTTGGCATTTTTCCTGTTTTGTTGCCTTACAACCTGAAATGAAATGGATTTTTTTTTGTATCATTTGATTTACACAACATGCCTACCACTGTGAAGATGCAGAATATTTTTTATTGTGAAACAAATAACAAATAAGACAAAAAAACAGGAAACTTGAGTGTGCATATCTATTCACCCTCCCCCAAAGTCAATACTTTGTAAAGCCACTTTTTGTAGCAATTACAGCTGCAAGTCTCTTGGGGTATGTCTCTATAAGCTTGGCACATCTAGCCACTGGGATTTTTGCCCATTCTTCAAGGCAAAACTGCTCCAGGTGTCACGCCTTGGTCTTAGTATTTTGTGTTTTAGTTAATTAGTTGGTCAGGCCAGGGTGTGACATGGGTTTATGTTATTGTATTTCGTATTGGGGTTTTGTAGTTATTGGGATTGCGGCTGAGTAGGGTTGTTGCATAGGTTTGGCTGCCTGAGGCGGTTCTCAATCAGAGTCAGGTGATTCTCGTTGTCTCTGATTGGGAACCGTATTTAGGTAGCCTGGGTTTCACTTTGTATTTCGTGGGTGATTGTTCCTGTCTCTGTGTAGTGTTCACCAGATAGGCTGTAATTAGTTTTCACGTTCCGTTTGTTGTTTTTGTATTTATTTAAGTTATTGCATGTATCGCTATCTTCTATATTAAAGACGAGTAACCACCACGCTGCATTTCGGTCTGACTCTCTTTCAACAAACGAAGAACGCCGTTACAGAATTACCCACCACACACGGACTGAGCAGCGTGTTAACAGGCAGCGACAGCAGGAGCAGCGAAGGGAGGTCGTTATGGACAGCAGAAGCATGGAGTATACGACGTGGGATGAAATAGACAGGTGGGCGGTCGACCCAGAGAGAGTGCCGGAGCCCGCCTGGGATTCGCTGGAGCAGTGCGAAGAGGGCTATAGGAGAATGGAGTTGGAGAGGCAATCACGACGGCGCAGAGGAAAGCCCGTGAGTCAGCCCCAAAGATTTATTGGGGTGGGGCTCAGAGGGAGAGTGGCTGAGTCAGGAGACAGACCTGAGCCAACTCTCCCTGTTTATCGTGAGGAGCCAAGGAGGAGACCAGAACCGGTGTTGGAGGTGAGCGAAGCAGAGACTGTGAAGGAGTTAATGGGGAAATTGGAGGAGAGAGTAATGAGGGAGTTGCTAGCTTGGTGCTTTAGGTACAAGATTCGTCCGACAGAGCGTGTCGGGGATTCAATGGCACCTGGGTCAGCGCTCCATACTAGTCCTGAGGTGCGTGTTAGTCGGCTGGTGAAAAATGTGCCAGCCTCACGCACTAGGCCTCCTGTGTACCTACCTAGCCTTGCACGTCCTGTGCCAGTCCTGCTCTCAGGCTCTCCAGTACACCTTCACGGTCCAGTCCATCCTGTGCCACCTTCACACACCAGTCCTCCGGTGGCAGCTCCCCGCACCAGGCTTCCTGTGCGTGTCCTTGATCCAGTACCACCAGTTCCAGTACCACGCACCAGGCCTTCAGTGCGCCTCGCCTGTTCAGCGCAGCCAGCGCTTTCTCCCTCTCCTGCGCTGTCGGAGTCTCCCGCCTATTCAGCGCTTCTAGAGCCTTCCTCCTCTACAGCGCTGCTGGAGTCTCCTGTCTGTTCAGCGCTATCAGAGCCTTTCTCCTCTCCTGTGCTACCGGAGTCTCCCACCTGTTCAGCGCTTCTAGAGCCTTCCTCCTCTACAGCGCTGCCGGAGCCTCCTGCCTGTTCGGAGCAGCCTGAGCTGCCAGTCTGCATGAGGCAGCCAGAGCTGCCAGTCTGCAAGGAGCTGCCAGTCTGCAAGGAGCTGCCAGTCAGCAAGGAGCTGCCAGTCTGCAAGGAGCTGTCTATATTAAAGACATGAGTAACCACCACGCTGCATTTCAGTCTGACTCTCTTTCAACAAACGAAGAACGCCGTTACACCAGCTCCTTCAAGTTGGATGGGTTCCGCTGGTGTACAGCAATCTTTAAGTCATACCACAGATTCTCAATTGGATTGAGGTCTGGGCTTTGACTAGGCCATTCCAAGACGTTTAAATGTTTCCCCATAAACCACTCGAGTGTTGCTTTAGCAGTATGCTTAGGGTCATTGTCCTGCTGGAAGATGAACCGCTGTCCCTGTCTCAAATCTCTGGAAGACTGAAACAGGTTTCCCTCAAGAATTTCCTTGTATTTAGCGCCCATCCATCATTCCTTCAATTCTGACCAGTTTCCCAGTCCCTGCCGATGAAAAACATCCCCACAGCATGATGCTGCTACCACCATGCGAGATGGTGGAGTTGCGCCAGACATAACGTTTTCCTTGATGGCCAAAAAGCTCTATTTGACCAGAGTACCTTCTTCCATATGTTTTGGGAGTCTCCCACAATGCTTTTAGGCAAACACCAAGTTTGTTAACTTATGTTTTTCTTTAAGCAATGGCTTTTTTCTGGCCACTCTTCCATAAAGGCCAGGTCTGTGGAGTGTACAGCTTAAAGAGGTGCTATGGACAGATACTCAAATCTCCACTGTGGAGCTTTGCAGCTCCTTCAGGGTTATCTTTGGTCTCTTTTTTGCTCTCCTGATTAATGCCCATCTTGACCGGTCCGTGAGTTTTGGTGGGCGGCCCTCTCTTGGCAGGTTTGTTGTGGTGCCATATTCGTTCAATTTTTTTGTAATGGAATATAATTTCTAATTTATAAGGTCCGTGGGATGTTCAAAGTTTGGGATATTTTTTTATAGCCCAAACCTGATCTGTACTTCTCCACAACTTTGTCCCTGACCTGTTTGGAGAGCTCCTTGGTCTTCATGTTGCCCTTGTTTAGTGGTGTTGCAGACTCTGGGGCCTTTCAGAACAAGTGAATGTATATACTGAGATCATGTGACAGATCATGTGGCACTTAGATTGCACACAAGTGGACTTTATTTAATAACTAATTATGTGACTTCTGAAGGTAATTGGTTGCACCAGATCTTATTTAGGGGCTTCATAGCAAAGGGGTGACTACATATGCACGCACCATTGTTCCATGTAGGATTATTTAGAATTTCTTGAAACAAGTTATTTTTCTAATTTCACTATAATTTGGACTATTTTGTGTATGTCCATTACATGAAATCCAAATAAAAATCCATTTAAATTACAGGTTGTAATGCAACAAAATAGGAAAAACACCAAGGGGGATGAATACCTTTGCAAGGCACTGTAACTACTGTTAAGATAGCCTGGTTGTACAATGACTTGCAGTGTAATACATCAATTCTGCCCTGTCTGATATGGTGTAGAGATACTGGTTTCGTTTGAGTGTGCACCACATTTGTGTGTGTGTGCATAGAAATGCTGACTTAATTGATGACAATGTCTGTGTTGGCATTTTGTCAGGGCCAGGTGAGTGATGACTTGACTGTTAGCCTTAATCATCTACATCAAGCTGTGTGAATCGGGTATGGTTGTTTGAAGGTCAGCCATACTCATGGCTTGTATCGGTAGAATTCTGCAAGTCACCATTGTTATCGACACGTTTGTAATCAAAACTTTGTTCTTTGTTCTTTCCCAGAATTGTGTTCCCTCTGGTTTCTGTTAAGTGTTTCCCTCTCTTTCTCTCTCTCTCTACCTCACCCAGAGAACCTGTTTCTGCTGTGAGAGTGGTGGCCAACAACACAGGAGACTTAGTGGAGTTCAATGGAACCACTGAGCCTCTACATCTCAATATCAGCTGTGAGTATGTCAAGCATTGACTGACTCTTTACAGTGATTTGGGAGTTACACAATAACATAGCTTCAATCATATTGCCAATGATGTATGATTTATCATGATCAATTGATTTTGCTCAAAAACACATAGGCACAAGAACTGTTCGTCGGGAGCTTTATAAAATAGGTTTCCATGGTCGAGCAGACGTACTTAAGCCTAAAATCACCATGCGCAATGCCAAGCATCGGCTGGAAATTTAGAGGGGTTGGGTTAAATGCAGATGACACATTTCAGTTGAAGGCATTCAGTTATACAACTGATTAGGTACCCCCTTTCCCTATCCCTTCATCTGCTGTGGTGTAAAAGTCAACAATTCACACTTTGTTTGTAAAGGTGACCTTGTGTGTGTCGAGGTGTGTTACTCTCTCTCAGGTGGGTTGTTGGTTCTAGTACCAGATACATTATAACATATCTGTTGTGTTTGACACCTGTGTTGTATCAATGTATATTTACATCAAAACCCCAAGCCAATATGGAAGCCTAGAGATTAGTATTGAAATTACTCTCTATCAAGGGATAGATGACAAGGTTTTTGAAAAACATTTTTACCATTTGGCTAATTTCCAACTTCAAATCAAAATCAAATCAAATTTATTTATATAGCCCTTCGTACACCAGCTGATATCTCAAAGTGCTTTACAGAAACCCAGCCTAAAACCCCAAACAGCAAGCAATGCAGGTGTAGAAGCACGGTGACTAGGAAAAATTCCCTAGAAAGGCCAAAACCTAGGAAGAAACCTAGAGAGGAACCAGGCTATGTGGGGTGGCCAGTCCTCTTCTGGCTGTGCCGGGTGGAGATTATAACAGAACATGGCCAAGATGTTCAAATGTTCATAAATGACCAGCATGGTCCAATAATAATAAGGCAGAACAGTTGAAACTGGAGCAGCAGCACGGCCAGGTGGACTGGGGACAGCAAGGAGTCATCATGTCAGGTAGTCCTGAGGCATGGTCCTAGGGCTCAGGTCCTCCGAGAGAGAGAAAGAAAGAGAGAATTAGAGAGAGCACACTTAAATTCACACAGGATGCCGAATAGGACAGGAGAAGTACTCCAGATTTAACAAACTGATGACATAAACTACTACAGCATAAATACTGGAGGCTGAGACAGGAGGGGTCAGGAGACACTGTGGCCCCATCCGAGGACACCCCCGGACAGGTCCAAACACGAAGGATATAACCCCACCCACATTGCCAAAGCACAGCCCCCACACCACTAGAGGGATATCTTCAACCACCAACTTACCATCCTGAGACAAGGCCGAGTATAGCCCACAAAGATCTCCGCCACGGCACAACCCAAGGGGGGGCTCCAACCCAGACAGGAAGATCACATCAGTGACTCAACCCACTCAAGTGACGCACCCCTCTTAGAGACGGTATGAAATAGCCCCAGTAAACCAGTGACTCAACCCCTGTAATAGGGTTAGAGGCAGAGACTCCCAATGGAAAGAGGGGAACCGGCCAGGCAGAGACAGCAAGGGCGGTTTGTGGCTCCAGAGCCTTTCCGTTCACCCTCCCACTCCTGGGCCAGACTACACTCAATCATATGACCCACTGAAGAGATGAGTCTTCAGTGAAGACTTAAATGTTGAGACCGAGTTTGCGTCTCTTACATGGGTAGGCAGACCATTCCATAAAAATGGAGCTCTATAGGAGAAAGCCCTGCCTCCAGTTGTTTGCTTAGAAATTCTAGGGACAATTAAGAGGCCTGCGTCTTGTGACGCACGTAGCGTACGTGTAGGTATGTACGGCAGGACCATATCAGAGAGATAGGTAGGAGCAAGCCCATGTAATGCTTTGTAGGTTAGCATTAAAACCTTGAAATCAGCCCTTGCCTTGACAGGAAGCCAGTGTAGGGAGGCTAGCACTGGAGTAATATGATCCATTTTTTTGGTTCTAGTCAGGATTCTAGCAGCCATATTTAGCACTAATTGAAGTTTATTTAGTGCTTTATCCGGGTAGCCAGAAAGTAGAGCATTGCAGTAGTCTAACCTAGAAGTGACAAAAGCATGGATTAATTTTTCTGCATCATTTTTGGACAGAAAGTTTCTTATTTTTGCAATGTTATGTAGATGGAAAGACGCTGTCCTTGAAATGGTCTTGATATGTTCTTCAAAAGAGAGATCAGGGTCCAGAGTAACGCCGAGGTCCTTCACAGTTTTATTTGAGACGACTGTACAACCATTAAGATTAATTGTCAGATTCAACAGAAGATCTCTTTGTTTCTTGGGACCTAGAACAAGCATCTCTGTTTTGTCCGAGTTTAAAAGTAGAACGTTTGCAGCCATCCACTTCCTTAGGTCTGAAACACATGCTTCTAGCGGGGGCAATTTTGGGGCTTCACCATGTTTCATTGAAATGTACAGCTGTGTGTCATCCGCATAGCAGTGAAAGTTAACATTATGTTTTCGAATGACATCCCCAAGAGGTAAAATATATAGTGAAAACAATAGTGGTCCTAAAACGGAACCTTGAGGAACACAGAAATTTACAGTTGATTTGTCAAAGGACAAACCATTCCTTTTCTAAAATGTTTGAGAGGAATGGAAGATTCGATATAGGCCGATAGTGTTTTATATTTTCTGGGTCAAGGTTTGGCTTTTTCAAGCGAGGCTTTATTACTGCCACTTTTAGTGAGTTTGGTACACATCCGGTGGATAGAGAGACATTTATTATGTTCAACATTGTAGGGCCAAGCACAGGAAGCAGCTCTTTCAGTAGTTTAGTTGGAATAGGGTCCAGTATGCAGCTTGAAGGTTTAGAGGCCATGATTATTTTCATCACTGTGTCAAGAGATATGCTCAAGTGTTTTAGTACTATCTCTCTTGATCCTAGGTCCTGGCAGAGTTCTGCAGACACAGGACAACTGAGCTTTGAAGGAATACACAGATTTAAAGAGGAGTCCGTAATTTGCTTCTAATAATCATGATCTTTCCCTCAAAGAAGTTCATGAATTTATCACTGCTGAAGTGAAAGCCATCCTCTCTTGGGGAATGCTGCTTTTTAGTTAGCTTTGTGACAGTATCAAAAAGGAATTTCAGATTGTTCTTATTTTTCTCAATTAAGTTAGAAAAATAGGATGATCGCGCAGCAGTAAGGGTGGTCGTCATGAGAGCCAGTTTCATCATAGCGCTTGATGGTTTTTGCGACTGCACTTGAAGAAACTTTCTATGTTTTTGACATTTTCTGGATTGACTGACCTTCATTTCTTCAAGTAATGATTGACTGTTGTTTCTCTTTCCTTATTTGAGCTGTTCGTGCCATAATATGGACTTGGTCGTAACCAAATAGGGCTATCTTCTGTATACCACCTCTACCTTGTCACAACATAACTGATCGGCTCAAACGCATTAAGAAGGAAAGAAAACAGGCACACCTGTTAATTGAAATGTATTCCTGGTGACTACCGCATGAATCTGGTTGAGAAAATGTCAAGAGCATACAAAACTGTCATCAAGGCAAAGGGTAGATACATTGAAGAATCTCAAATGCAAAAAATATTTTGATTTGTTTAACTTCTTTTATGGTTACTACATGATTCCATATGTGTAATTTCATAGTGTTGATGTCCTCACTATTATTCTACAATTTATAAAATAGTAAAAATAAAGAAAAACACTGAGTAGGTCTGCCCAAAAATGTGACTGTTACTATATATATATATATATATATATAAGGTAGGGGTGGAATACACATCTCATGAAATCTCATACGCATCTCATCATCTCAGCAAAAAAAGAAACGTCCTCTCACTGTCAACTGCGTTTATTTTCAGCAAATTTAACATGCAAAAATATTTGTATGAACATAAAATTCAACAACTGAGACATAAACTGAACAAGTTGTTAGTCACAGACATGTGACTAACAGAAATTGAAGAATTTGTCCCTGAACAATGGGGGGTCAAAATCATAGTCACAGCCAGTATCTGGTGTGGCCACCAGCTTCATTAAGTACTGCAGTGCATCTCCTCCTCATGGACTGCACAAGATTTGCCAGTTCTTGCTGTGAGAAGTTACCCCACTCTTCCACCAATTCACCTGCAAGTTCCCGGACATTTCTGGGGGGAATGGCCCTGGTCCACATCCTCTGCTCCAACAGGTCCCAGATGTGCTCAATGGGATTGAGATCCGGGCTCTTCGCTGGCCATGGCAGAACACTGACATTCCTCTCTTGCAGGAAATCACGCACAGAACGAGCAGTATGGCTGGTGGCATTGTCATGCTGGAGGGTCATGGCAGGATGAGCCTGCAGGAAGGGTACCACATGAGGGAGGAGGATGTCTTCCCTGTAACGCACAGCATTGAGATTGCCTGCAATGACAACAAGCTCAGTCCGATGATGCTGTGACACACTACCACAGACCATGACGGACCCTCCACCTCCAAATCGATCCCGCTCCAGAGTACAGGCCTCGGTTTAACACTCATTCCTTCGACAATAAATGTGAATCCGACCATCAGCCCTGGTGAGGCAAACCCGTACCTCGTCATTGAAAAGCACTTTTTGCCAGTCCTGTCTGGTCCAGTGACGGTGTGTTTGTGACGTTGTTGCCGGTGATGTCTGGTGAGGACCTGCCTTACAACAGGCCTACAAGCCTTCAGTCCAGCCTCTCTCAGCCTATTGCGGACAGTCTGAGCACTGATGGAGGGATTTTTCATTCCTGGTGTAACTCGGGCAGTTGTTGTTGCCATCCTGTACCTGTCCTGCAGGTGTGATGTTCGGATGTACCGATCCTGTGCAGATGTTGTTACACGTGCTCTGCCACTGCGAGGACAATCAGCTGTCCATCCTGTCTCCCTGTAGCGCTGTCTTAGGCGTCTCACAGTACGGACACTGCAATTTATTGCCCTTTATTGCAATTTATCTGCAGTCCTCATGCTTCTGTCCTCATGCCTGTTAACAATTCTCTGCTCTACTGCACCTGACTTCACCTCAAGTACGCACACACCTGACAGAATTTCACACCAACCATGGAGTCAGCAGGAGCAGGTACCCCGGTCAGAGGAGTCGAGGAGCGCATCCACGAACA
Organism: Oncorhynchus masou masou; assembly: GCF_036934945.1. Taxonomy (NCBI): domain Eukaryota; kingdom Metazoa; phylum Chordata; class Actinopteri; order Salmoniformes; family Salmonidae; genus Oncorhynchus; species Oncorhynchus masou. The sequence continues at coordinate 7,782,411 of NC_088241.1, read as the reverse complement.
CGCGGCAATGCTGCATCTTTTCGGTGCCATGATGGATCACATGGTCCAAACCATGGACCGCTGGGAGAGACAGGAAGTCTCTCAGCGCCTCAACCAGCCCAACAGGGGTTAACTCTACCCGTCCCATCCGGACCCAGTCCCAGTGGGACCCAGTACTCCTAGGGAGTATGATGGGACGGCAGCACAGTGCCAGGGCTTCCTTTTATAACTGGACCTATTCCACCGTTCACCCAGCTCCGTCTGGAAGGGAGAGAGTGTCCGCCCTCGTCTCATGCCTCTCTGGGAGAGCTCTGGAGTGGAAAAACGCCATGTGAGGAGAAGGAGACGCGGCGTTGGACCACTTCGAGGAGTTCACCCGAAGGGATAGCGGCGGGGGAACGGGTCTTCCATTTGAGGCAGGGGACAAGGAGCTGGGTGAACGGTGAAGGAGAGGAGAGCTGGGTGAAGGGGTGAAGGAGAGCACAAGAGTTTGCGCTGGATTTCCGGACCTTGGCCGCCGGAGTGGGATGGAACGACAGGGCCCTCATCGACCACTACCGATACCGACACAGAGGAGCGGCCCATGGATCAGACTTCCATTCTCCCGGCCTCCTGCCTGGTAGCGCTGGTGTAGGAGCTGGACGTGGACATAGAGCAGGCGTTGCGTACAGAGCCCGCTCCACTCCAGTGTCCCGTCAGGCGTCGGTACGTTCCGTCTGCTGTCCGTGACCAGTTGATCTATTGGGCCCACACATCTCCCTCCCCTGGTTATCCGGGGATCGGTCGGACGGTGCGCTGTCTGACTGGGAAGTACTGGTGGCCCACCTTGGCTAAGGACGTGAGGATTTATGTTTCCTCCTGCTTGGTGTGCACCCAGTGTAAGGCTCCTTGACACCTTCCCAGAGGTAAGCTACATACCTTATCCGTTCCACAACGGCCTTGGTCACACCTGTTGGTGGTGTTACCAAGGCCTCCTCCTTCACATGGTAACACCACGATCCTGGTTGTTGTGGATCATTTTTCTAAATCCTGTCGTCTCCTCCCTCTGCCCGCTCTCCCTAGGGCCCTACGAACTGCGGGGGCCCTGTTTACACACGTATTTCGGCACTATAGGGTGCCTGAGGATATAGTGTCTGATCGAGGTCCCAAGTTCACTTCGAGAGTCTGGAGGGCGTTCATGGAACGTCTGGGGGTCTCGATCAGCCCCACCTCGGGTTTTCACCCCGAGAGTAATGGGCAGGTGGAGAGAGTGAACCAGGATGTGGGCAGATTTCTGCGGCCCTATTGCCAGGGGGAGTGGGCGGAGTGGGCGGCGTTCGTGCCCTGGGCAGAGATGGAGCAGAACTCGCTCCGCCACTCCTCCACTAACCTCTCCCCCTCTCCCCCGCGCCATTCAAAGTCCCGAGGAGAGTGAACGAGGTATGTTACAGGTTACAGCTTCCCCCTGACTACCATATTAACCCCTCGTTCCATGTGTCTCTCCTCAGGCCAGTGGTGGTTGGTCCGCTCCAGGAGCGGGAGGTTCCTCCACTCCCTCTGGACATCGAGGGGGCCCCGGCGTACTCCGTCCATTCCATCTTGGATTCGAGGCGTCGGGCAGGGGGTCTTCAGTACCTCGTGGAATGGGAGGGGTACGGTCCGGAAGAAAGGTGCTGAATTCCGGTGGCGGATGTGTTGGACCCTGAACTTCTACGGGAGTTCCACCGTCGCCGGCCGGATCGTCCTGTGCCTCGAACACGGGTCGTCCCGAGGCCGGTGTCGGAGCACCTCTGGAGCCGCGCGTCAAGGGGGGGTACTGTCACAACCTCTCCTTGTTCGGGCGGTGTTCAGCTGTAGACGACACCGGCTTTCTAGCCATCGCCTCTCCATTTTTCTATTATCCATTTGTTTTGTCTTGTTCCATTCACACCTGGTTTGCATTCCCCAATAACACTACATGCATTTATTCCTCTGTTCCCCCTCATATCTTTGTGTGAAATAATTTGTGTGTTAAGTGTTGTACGCACTAGGCTAAGTGTTTGTTATTTTCCGTGTGTTTTCACAAAGCTTATTTGTATTGTTATACATTTATGTTGCGTGACATTTGTGCACGCTATACACTTTGCCTTGTTGGCTGGAGGTTTTTGACGCAGCTACATCCATCTGTATATCATCTGTATATCTCTCCTGCCGTAATAAAGTGTGCGCCTGTTCACAACTCTCTGCTCTCCTGCACCTGCCTTCACCTCAAGTACGCACACGCCTGACAGCAGGGACCCTGGGCATCTTTCTTTTGTTGTTTTTCAGAGTCTGTAGAAAGGCATCTTTAGTGTCTTAAGTTTTCATAACTTAGACCTTAATTACCTACCGTCTGTAAGCTGTTAGTGTCTTAACGAACGTTCCAGAGGTGCATGTTCATTAATTGTTTATGGTTCATTGAACAAGCATGGGAAACAGTGTTTAAACCCTTTACAATGAAGATCTGTGAAGTTATTTGGATTTTTACGAATTATCCTTGAAAGACAGGGTCCTGAAAAGAGACGTTTATTTTTTTTAGAGTTTATATATATATACACTACCGTTCAAATGTTTGGGGTCACTTAGAAATGTCTTTGTTTTTGAAAGAAAAGTACATTTTTGGTCCGTTAAAATAACATCAAATTGATCAGAAATACAGTGTAGACATTGTTCATGTTGTAAATGACTATTGTAGCTGGAAACGGCAGAATATTGTTATGGAATATCTACAAAGGCGTACAGAGGCCCATTATCAGCAACCATCACTCCTGTGTTCCAATGCCACGTTGTTTTAGCTAATCCAAGTTTATCATATGAAAAGGCTAATTGATCATTAGAAAACCCTTTTGCAATTATGTTAGCACAGCTGAAAACTGTAGTGCTGATTAAAGAAGCAATAAATCTGGCCTTCTTTAGACTAGTTGAGTAGGCTAAAGAAGCATCAGCATTTGTGGGATCGATTACAGGCTCAAAATGGCCAGAAATATGGCACTTTCTTCTAAAACTCATCAGTCTATTCTTGTTCTGAAAAATGAAAGCTATTCCATGCGAGAAATTGCCAAGAAACTGGAGATCTGGTACAACGCTGTGTACTACTTCCTTCACATAACAGCACAAATTGGCTCTAACCAGAATAGAAAGAGGAGTGGGAGGTGCACAACTGAGCAAGAGGACAAGTACATAAGATTGTCTAGTATGAGAAACAGACGCCTCACAAGTCCTCAACTGGCAGCTTCCTTAAATAGTACCCGCAAAACACCAGTCTCAACGTCAACAGTGAAGAGGTGACACCGGGATGCTGGCTTTCTAGGCAGAGTTCCTCTGTCCAATGTCAGTGTTCTGTGCTCATCTTAATCTTTTATTTTTATTGGCCAGTCTGAGATATGGCTTTTTTTTTGCAACTCTGCCTAGAAGGCCAGCATCTGAGTCGCCACTTCACTGTTGATGTTGAGACTGGTGTTTTGAGGGTACTATTTAATGAACACAGGAGTGATGGTTGCTGATAATGGACCTCTATACGCCTTTGTAGATATTCCATAACACAAATCTGCCGTTTCCAGCTACAATAGTGATTTACAACATGAATAATGTCTACACTGTATTTCTGATCAATTTGATGTTATTTTAAAGGACAGAAAAAGGACATTTCTAAGTGACCCCAAATGTTTGAACAGTAGTGTGTATATATATGTATATATTTATTTATTTAATAAAACATGTGTGGAAAAGTGCAGAGGTCTGAATACTTTCCGAATGCACTGTATGTACATATAATGAAACAAAAAAGCTGCTTGACCGTTGGTATGAGGTTCTTACTGTGTAATGCAGTTTTTTAGTTTTCGCCAGGTTTAATGGGACCCATGTCATCCAAAACGTTGACTCAAGTTTGCCAAAAAGAATCTGGATGCACCTGGATAATCAAGACTTTTGGAAGAATGTTCTACGGGGAGCTTATTCAAAAGTCTCTTGGTGAGATGGTTCCTATTATGCCTGGTGAAAACCAAACACTGCATTCCACAGTAATTCCAGTGGTCCCAGTTGAGCATAATTTATTTCTGTTGATGTTGTTAAATGGGAAACAACACGTTAGTTGTGCAGGGCTTAATGATATTGATGGCTGTCGCTGACAACTTCCCTTGCATTACATTTTCATACTGGGTGAACAAAATACAAAAATAAAATACAAAATATAACATGTGTAAATACCTGTTGTTAAATAGGAAACAGTATGTTAGTTGTGCAGGGCTTAACGGTATTGTTAAATAGGAAACAGCACGTTAGTTGTGCAGGGCTTAACGGTATTGTTAAATAGGAAACAGCACGTTAGTTGTGCAGGGCTGAACAGTATTGTTAAATAGGAAACAGCACGTTAGTTGTGCAGGGCTTAACGGTATTGTTAAATAGGAAACAGCACGTTAGTTGTGCAGGGCTTAATGGTATTGTTAAATAGGAAACAGCACGTTAGTTGTGCAGGGCTTAACGGTATTGTTAAATAGGAAACAGCACGTTAGTTGTGCAGGGCTGAACGGTATTGTTAAATAGGAAACAGCACGTTAGTTGTGCAGGGCTGAACGGTATTGTTAAATAGGAAACAGCACGTTAGTTGTGCAGGGCTTAACGGTATTGTTAAATAGGAAACAGCACGTTAGTTGTGCAGGGCTGAACAGTATTGTTAAATAGGAAACAGCACGTTAGTTGTGCAGGGCTTAACGGTATTGTTAAATAGGAAACAGCACGTTAGTTGTACAGGGCTTAACGGTATTGTTAAATAGGAAACAGCACGTTAGTTGTGCAGGGCTGAACAGTATTGTTAAATAGGAAACAGCACGTTAGTTGTGCAGGGCTGAACAGTATTGTTAAATAGGAAACAGCACGTTAGTTGTACAGGGCTTAACGGTATTGTTAAATAGGAAACAGCACGTTAGTTGTGCAGGGCTTAACGGTATTGTTAAATAGGAAACAGCACGTTAGTTGTGCAGGGCTTAACGGAATTGTTAAATAGGAAACAGCACGTTAGTTGTGCAGGGCTTAACGGTATTGTTAAATAGGAAACAGCACGTTAGTTGTGCAGGGCTTAACGGTATTGTTAAATAGGAAACAGCACGTTAGTTGTGCAGGGCTTAACGGTATTGTTAAATAGGAAACAGCACGTTAGTTGTGCAGGGCTTAACGGTATTGTCAAATAGGAAACAGCACGTTAGTTGTGCAGGGCTTAACAGTATTGTTAAATAGGAAACAGCAGGTTAGTTGTGCAGGGCTTAACGGTATTATTAAATAGGAAACAGCACGTTAGTTGTGCAGGGCTTAACGGTATTGTTAATTAGGAAACAGCACGTTAGTTGTGCAGGGCTTAACAGTATTGTTAAATAGGAAACAGCACGTTAGTTGTGCAGGGCTGAACGGTATTGTTAAATAGGAAACAGCACGTTAGTTGTGCAGGGCTTAACAGTATTGTTAAATAGGAAACAGCACGTTAGTTGTGCAGGGCTGAACGGTATTGTTAAATAGGAAACAGCACGTTAGTTGTGCAGGGCTGAACGGTATTGTTAAATAGGAAACAGCACGTTAGTTGTGCAGGGCTGAACGGTATTGTTAAATAGGAAACAGCACGTTAGTTGTGCAGGGCTGAACAGTATTGTTAAATAGGAAACAGCACGTTAGTTGTGCAGGGCTGAACAGTATTGTTAAATAGGAAACAGCACGTTAGTTGTACAGGGCTTAACGGTATTGTTAAATAGGAAACAGCACGTTAGTTGTGCAGGGCTTAACGGTATTGTTAAATAGGAAACAGCACGTTAGTTGTGCAGGGCTTAACGGTATTGTTAAATAGGAAACAGCACGTTAGTTGTGCAGGGCTTAACGGTATTGTTAAATAGGAAACAGCACGTTAGTTGTGCAGGGCTTAACGGTATTGTTAAATAGGAAACAGCACGTTAGTTGTGCAGGGCTTAACGGTATTGTTAAATAGGAAACAGCACGTTAGTTGTGCAGGGCTGAACGGTATTGTTAAATAGGAAACAGCACGTTAGTTGTGCAGGGCTGAACAGTATTGTTAAATAGGAAACAGCACGTTAGGTGTGCAGGGCTTAACAGTATTGTTAAATAGGAAACAGCACGTTAGTTGTGCAGGGCTGAACAGTATTGTTAAATAGGAAACAGCACGTTAGTTGTGCAGGGCTTAACGGTATTGTTAAATAGGAAACAGCACGTTAGTTGTGCAGGGCTTAACGGTATTGTTAAATAGGAAACAGCACGTTAGTTGTGCAGGGCTTAACGGTATTGTTAAATAGGAAACAGCACGTTAGTTGTGCAGGGCTTAACGGTATTGTTAAATAGGAAACAGCACGTTAGTTGTGCAGGGCTGAACAGTATTGTTAAATAGGAAACAGCACGTTAGTTGTGCAGGGCTGAACAGTATTGTTAAATAGGAAACAGCACGTTAGTTGTGCAGGGCTTAACGGTATTGTTAAATAGGAAACAGCACGTTAGTTGTGCAGGGCTGAACAGTATTGTTAAATAGGAAACAGCACGTTAGTTGTGCAGGGCTTAACGGTATTGTTAAATAGGAAACAGCACGTTAGTTGTGCAGGGCTTAACGGTATTGTTAAATAGGAAACAGCACGTTAGTTGTGCAGGGCTTAACAGTATTGTTAAATAGGAAACAGCACGTTAGTTGTGCAGGGCTTAACGGTATTGTTAAATAGGAAACAGCACGTTAGTTGTGCAGGGCTGAACAGTATTGTTAAATAGGAAACAGCACGTTAGTTGTGCAGGGCTTAACGGTATTGTTAAATAGGAAACAGCACGTTAGTTGTGCAGGGCTTAACGGTATTGTTAAATAGGAAACAGCACGTTAGTTGTGCAGGGCTTAACAGTATTGTTAAATAGGAAACAGCACGTTAGTTGTGCAGGGCTTAACGGTATTGTTAAATAGGAAACAGCACGTTAGTTGTGCAGGGCTGAACAGTATTGTTAAATAGGAAACAGCACGTTAGTTGTGCAGGGCTTAACGGTATTGTTAAATAGGAAACAGCACGTTAGTTGTGCAGGGCTTAACGGTATTGTTAAATAGGAAACAGCACGTTAGTTGTGCAGGGCTTAACAGTATTGTTAAATAGGAAACAGCACGTTAGTTGTGCAGGGCTTAACGGTATTGTTAAATAGGAAACAGCACGTTAGTTGTGCAGGGCTTAACGGTATTGTTAAATAGGAAACAGCACGTTAGTTGTGCAGGGCTGAACAGTATTGTTAAATAGGAAACAGCACGTTAGTTGTGCAGGGCTTAACGGTATTGTTAAATAGGAAACAGCACGTTAGTTATGCAGGGCTTAACGGTATTGTTAAATAGGAAACAGCACGTTAGTTGTGCAGGGCTTAACGGTATTGTTAAATAGGAAACAGCACGTTAGTTGTGCAGGGCTTAACGGTATTGTTAAATAGGAAACAGCACGTTAGTTGTGCAGGGCTTAACGGTATTGTTAAATAGGAAACAGCACGTTAGTTGTGCAGGGCTTAACGGTATTGTTAAATAGGAAACAGCACGTTAGTTGTGCAGGGCTTAACGGTATTGTTAAATAGGAAACAGCACGTTAGTTGTGCAGGGCTTAACAGTATTGTTAAATAGGAAACAGCACGTTAGTTGTGCAGGGCTTAACGGTATTGTTAAATAGGAAACAGCACGTTAGTTGTGCAGGGCTTAACAGTATTGTTAAATAGGAAACAGCACGTTAGTTGTACAGGGCTTAACGGTATTGTTAAATAGGAAACAGCACGTTAGTTGTGCAGGGCTGAACAGTATTGTTAAATAGGAAACAGCACGTTAGTTGTACAGGGCTTAACGGTATTGTTAAATAGGAAACAGCACGTTAGTTGTGCAGGGCTGAACAGTATTGTTAAATAGGAAACAGCACGTTAGTTGTGCAGGGCTGAACGGTATTGTTAAATAGGAAACAGCACGTTAGTTGTGCAAGGCTTAACGGTATTGATGGGTGTCGATGGTAAAACCTGTAGCATGAAGACAACTGTGTTAGCAGTGGGCTTCTGTGACTAATACGTCGGTGTATGCTAGCTAACACACTTATTTACAGCAATCATATGCCAATCCCTAACAGGTACCATATACACACACATGTATAAATCAGTAATGTGCAGCAAACTTGTACACATTGTAAAATATAAAATGTAAAACAGTATTCAGAACGTGACCTACCCCTTGCATCACATTTTCATACTGGGAAGACCTGACGTTCGCGATCTCCCCCTATCTGCAAGCGGGGCCAATCACAACACGCCTTATTGTCATCAGAGTTGAACCAACCAACAAGAATGCTTGAACATTAAATACACCAGGCAAGTGGAAACATAACCACCCCTGTTACACATGGTAGTGGTAGTGTGATGGTTTGGGGATGCTTCGGTGCCTCAGGATCTGGATGACTTGCCTTAATAGAAGGAACTATGAATTCTACAGAAGAATATCAGTGCATCTGGCTGTGAGCTGAAGCTGAAACGCAGATGGGGTAATGCAGCAAGACAATGATGCAAAACACAATTTGATGTTTTGGTATGGCCTAGTCAAAGTCCAGACCTAATCCCAATTGAGATGTTGTGGCAGGATTTAAAACAAGCAGTACATGCTTGAAAACACCCAAAAGTCTCTGAGTTAAAGCAATTATTTTTGCTAGGTAAAGCCCCGCCTTATCTCAGCTCACTGGTCACCATAGCAGCACGCACCCGTAGCACGCGCTCCAGCAGGTATATTTCACTGGTCAGCCCCAAAGCCAATTCCTATTTCGGCCGCCTTTCCTTCCAGTTCTCTGCTGCCAATTACTGGAACAAACTGCAAAAATCACTGAAGCTGGAGACTCATATCTCCCTCATTAGCTTTAACCACCAGCTGTCAGAGCAGCTCACAGATCACTGCACCTGTACAGAGCTCATCTGTAAATAGCCCATCCAACCACCTCATCCCCAAACTGTTATTTATTTTGCTACTGTGCACACCAGTATCTCTACTTGCACACTCATCTTCTGCACGTCTATCACTCCAGTGTTTAATTGCTATATTGTAATTATTTTGCCACTATGGTCTATTTATTGGCTTTTTGCCTTGTATATAGGCTTTTTCTATTGTATTATTGACTGTATGTTTGTTTATTCCATGTGTAACTCTGTGTCGTTGTATGTGTCGCACTGCTTTGCTTTATCTTGGCCAGGTCGCAGTTGTAAATAAGGACTTGTTCTCAACTAACCTACCTGGTTAAATTAAGGTGAAATAAATGTTTTTTTTAAGTTACGCGTGGAAGAGTGAGCCAAAAGTCCTCCACAACGATGTGAGAGACTGATCAACAACTACAGGAAGTGTTTGGTTGCAGTGATAAGTGGCAGAACTGCGGAGTATCCTCTGTTGTGGGTTCTCATCCTGGTGCTGCTCAACTTTACTACAGGTAAAGTGGACAATAAGCTCATTCTGTAAGTATATTGATGCCTATTTGCGCTTTATGGTACAAACACTCTAATAAGTAACAGGTTGTTCAAATGTCTCTGTTCGGTTGATGCACTATAGTTTGTTTGCAGTCTTTGCAGGTAAAGGTGGAACAACCAGTTATTGAGTGTAAAGGGGCAATTACTTTTTCACACAGGGGAATTAGGTGTTGCATCACTTTTTTTTATTAAATAAACAAAATAAGTATCAATGTGACGATCGTCGTTGGAATGAGATGAGGACCAATGCGCAGCGTGGTAAGTGTTCATCATATATTTATTAAACAGAGAACACTAAACAAAATAACAAAGGAGAAACTAAACTGCCTCTGATTGAGAACCATACCAGGCCAAACGCAAAATACAACTTAGAAAAGGTGCGGACTCCGGCCGCAAAACCTGAACCTATAGGGGAGGGTCTGGGTGGGTGTCTGTCCGCGGTGGACCCCACTCCACCATAGTCTTTGTCCGCCTCCTAACCTGCCTCCGTGAACTAAGGTCAGAACGTAACAATCAATTTCTTTATATATTTTTGTAAACTCAGGTTCCCTTGATCTAATATTGGGTTTTGGTTGAAGATCTGATAACATTCGGTATCAAAACTATGCAGAAATACAGAACATCAGAAAGGGGGCAAATACTTTTTCACGGCGCTGTAAGTGTTTTCTTGACAGGTTCAATGTGGACAGTGTCTTATGAGCCCACGTTGCCTCAGCCACTGTAGATAGATCATGAGTTTCGACAGGGTCAGAGAACCTATATCCGGCCTCATTAGCCATGTACCATCCAGCCTCCTCCCAGGACCCGTATAGTACAGACAGAGTTGATCAGATTTACAGTAAACCATAATCAACATGAAAACAACCCTGTGTGTCAACAAAAAATACAGTGGGAAAAGGGTACTTGGGCAAAACAGGGCGTGGGTAGTTGAGTAGGTGTGTGTGAGTGTGTTCTGGCGGCAGGTAGGGTGGGTTGGTACATTGGAATCACCTGACAATTTGTTGATTAAGAGGAGACTCTGACTGTGCAGTATCAACATGGTTGGATTTACCAAGAAGTCTGGACAGTCATAGGAAAGTGTCCCGTTCACTTCTGATCCGTGGTGTTTGATAAGTGGCAGAACTATGGAGTATCCTCTGGTGTGGGTTCTCATCCTGGTGCTGCTCAACTTCACTACAGGTAAAGAGGACAAAACGCTCATTCTGGAAAGATATTGATGCCTATTTGTGCATTATGGTACATACACTTGATTAAATAAGTAACAGGTTGTTCATGTCTCTGTTTGGTTGATGCACTTCAGTCAAACAGTATCAAGTCAGAAAGATGAAGGTTTCTATTTATCTGACATTGACAACAATGTCTAGGTTAGACATTATAAATAGATAGTAGGTCATGTTGTAAATTGTGCTTTCAACTTGAAGGAACTAATTTAAACAAAAGTTGTATTTCTGTTAAAGAGCCAGAGTCTAAAGATTTGATTCATATCAAGTAAAATATTTTAGAGAACTTTAAAGACATTTGTACTGATAAAAAATACCTGAAAACATGAACTAAACTCATCAATCCATCCTCTTCTAGATGTCTCTGGCCAGGTGGTGGTTCCCTCGATGAACCCCTTAGCTGTGGGCAGTAATGTCACCCTGAACCTAGTTCCTCAAAGCCCCATCAACATAGGGACCTGGTCATATGAAACTACAACCATCGTACTTTTCTATCCTGGTGGCAGTGGTGTGAGTACAAGTTATCGAGGCAGAGTCTTATTCTCCTCCTCAGAGCTGTCCATAAGCTCTCTCCAACTCAACGACTCAGGACGATATACCGTGCAGGGAATGGAGCCAGTCCTGTATGCTGTGGTGACTTTGTCTGTCCAGGGTAAGGAACTGACCTCTGCCTGTCTGTTGATCTTTCTATGATTGTAGACTCTCACTCACTGGCACGCATCATCACTTATGTGCACACACACTCACCTGCACACTTACTTACCCATTCACATACTTTACTGCAAGCAGCTTCACATGCAAACACGCTCACCTGCACACTTACTTACCCATTCACATACTTTACTGCAAGCAGCTTCACATGCAAACACGCTCACCTGCACACTTACTTACCCATTCACATACTTTACTGCAAGCAGCTTCACATGCAAACACGCTCACCTGCACACTTACTTACCCATTCACATACTTTACTGCAAGCAGCTTCACATGCAAACACGCTCACCTGCACACTTACTTACCCATTCACATACTTTACTGCAAGCAACTTCACATGCAAACACGCTCACCTGCACACTTACTTACCCATTCACATACTTTACTGCAAGCAGCTTCACATGCAAACACGCTCACCTGCACACTTACTTTTGATACCATTCCAGTAACTTCATTCCAGCCATTATCATGAGCCGTTCTCCCCTCAGCAGCCTCCACTGATGCACATACATTACCTATGAATAATTAATCTCTGTCATAATAATAAAAGTTATTTCATGACATGAAAAGCTAACACTTAAATGTGTCAATGTTTTCTGAACCCATAGTGTAGTTGGCCAACATCATACCCTTGAAAAGAATGATACTGAACAGATCACAGAGTATGAGCAAATGGTTCGCTTACATTTCAGATAACAAGTACACAAGTCGGTTTTATGTGTGTGCAAAGGGCTCTACAATGCTCAATCCTATAACTTGGCCTCTATGATAAGTAAATCAAATAAAATAGCATATTTAGATTTCCAAAACAAGTTTTACAGTGTGAAACAAATATAAACAATATGGTTGTTATTCTACTCTCTCACCCACAGAGCCCATTTCAAACGTGATTCTAAGGGCCAACGCCACTGATCTAGTGGAATTGAACGACACTGCCATGTTCACCTGCTCTGTCTCGTCTGGCACCTCCCTCTCCTACCGCTTGCTGAATGGCAGCTCAGAGGTCACAGCTAGTGACAGAGTTCGGCTTGGTGGTGGGAACCGCACTCTCACCATAATCAGTGTGACACGATACGATGAAGGGCCGTTCAGATGTGAGGTCATCAATGGAATCAGCAACGGCACCAGCCAGCCAATTGGCCTCAATGTTAGATGTGAGTATCAGAGTATGCAGTATACTGTACATTAATCATACACAACATACATGGATTGTACCTTGTCATTGAGAGCCAGCCTTCCATGCAATGATGTAATATGCCTATTTTCATCCCAAACCATTCCTCTGTGATCACATGATCCAGGTCATTATTTGCATGGATCATTCGTACACTGTGTTTAGTTCCTCGGCATGCACAATAGAGCAGGATGGAAACATATTCTAGGTAATGTTAACCCAACACTTCATTGTTATTCGTTCCTCCCATAGATGGCCCAAGTAACCTCACCATGATGGTAGTTCCTGAGATGACCATAGGACATACAGCCTACAAGACGGGCTCTGACATCACTCTGTCCTGCTCCGCTCAGTCCAAACCCGCTGAGTCCTACAAGTGGAGGTTTAATGGGATGTTCCTCAACGAGCAAAGCCCACAGCTCAGCCTGCAGAACACCAGAGAGAACCAGACAGGAAGTTACGCCTGCCTAGCCTACAACAATGTCACACTCAGATACGCCACCATGAGCACAATGATAAAGGTTGTGGGTAAGGCAACATTATAGTTACGAAATGTCATATAGTTGGTAGTGAATATTTGATTATTGATGGTTATGAATACAACGTTATATCACGGTATTTTTTACCACCGATCCAGTGAAGTACTCACCCTCTTCTTTTGACCATAGAGCCGATATCAGCGGTTTCGTTGAACCGTGATGGGAAGCCACCGATACTGGATCAGTCGTTCACTCTGCGGTGTGAGGTGACTGGACCTGTAGACTACATTCACTGGTTGATGAATGGCCAGCTCATCTCCCTAAATAACAGAACATTCTTCTCTACCGACAACAACACAATGGTTATCAACCCAATCCAGTTTTCTGACAATGGAGAATATCTCTGTGAGGCCTTTAATGCTGTTAGCAACCTGACCAGCATGACATACAAGCTTGTGGTGAACTGTAAGTATTACAAGAGCTGGTCATCTGTGTCTGATAAAACCAATTCAGTGGCCTTGTAGTTAAAGTTTCTGCCCTGAGATATGAAGGTTGGGAGTTTGATCCCTGGATGAGTCATACCAGCGACTGTAAAAATGTGACCCAATGTGTCTTTACTTGGCACTCAGCATCAAGGAGATAAATTGGGGCATAAGGGCCTGTGATAGACTAGCGTCCTGTCCAGGGGATGTACTTACACATCAAGCTGCATCACGCTACAGAAACAGGATATACTGTAGGCTCCTGCTCCTAGGAGTTCCTGCTCCTAGGAGCTCCTGCTCTTATGCACTCCTTATAAGCCAACTTAAACTAAGACAAGGATTGTGGAAGGCTGCTTACTTACTAATCTTTGTCAAAATAGTCAAACCATAAGATTAACCATACTGTCCTGTGTTTAACAGTTGGACCAGAGAGACCTGCTATAACGACTCCGGATATAGCAATGACAGGAAACATCGTGACCTTCAACTGCTCAGCTTCCTCTCAGCCTCTCAGCCAGTTCAGCTGGTTCTTCAATGGATCCCAGGTGGCGACTGGCTCAGTGTATGAGATGGGCCCACTGACCTTAGCCTGTCATGGGGAATACACCTGTGTGGCCTTCAACAACATCACTTGCAAAAACAGCACTGTCTCCAAGATGCTCACTATTGTTGGTGAGTCAGAAACGGCTGCTTAAAATCAAGGGACTAAAAGTTTATTTACTTGTGTTCTGTTCGTTTAATGAACAACATATGTGCTGTTGAACTTACAGGATAGTATGATGGAAGTTGAGATAAAAGTGCTGAAAAAACCCTTTGATCTGCTTCCACAGCAACAGTGACCATGACCATGGTGAAGGTAATTGGAGCTCAGCCAATACTGAACGAGAGATTCTCTCTGACCTGTGGCACCGCTGGAACGGTTTACTCCATTCAGTGGATGAAGAACGGCTGGCCTCTGTATGCTGACAACAGAACAGACTTCTCTATGAACAACAATACACTGACCTTCAACTATGTCCAGCATTCTGACAACGGAGACTATCAGTGTTCTGCCTCCAACCCCCTCAGCAACATGACCAGCCCAGAATACAGACTGATCGTCAACTGTGAGTAGTTATTAACAAGTTCAACTTCGACCCCATGGCCTTCGGTGGAATCTTTTTGAACTTCCTTTAATTATATTGTAGTAAAGTCAACATGATGGTTTGGATCCCACCTCTTATACCATCTGACATTTGTTGATGACGTTTGACCTTCTGGCCAATGACAGATGTTGGGTTTAACGCACGTGTCAAACCCATTCCACAGAAGGCTGAGTGTCAGCTGGTTTTGCAAACCTAACTTGAACTTGATTTACATACTAACATCCCTTATTAGTAAAGAACTCCCCAAATCTGGCTGTCTCGGTCTCAATTGACAGGAAAAAACAAAAACCAGGAGACACTAGTTCCTCCTTGCAGTGAACTTGACACCCCCAGTCTAACTGATTGTCTATTGTATCATAGATGGACCGGAGATGCCTATAATAACAGGACCAGCATTAGGAGAAACAGGACACAGCGTGACCTTCAACTGCTCAGCTTCCTCTCAACCTCTCAGCCAGTTCAGCTGGTTCTTCAATGGATCCCAGGTGGCGACTGGCTCAGTGTATGAGTTGGGCCCACTGACCTTAGCCTGTCATGGGGAATACACCTGTGTGGCCTTCAACAACATCACTTGCAAAAACAGCACTGTCTCCAAGATGCTCACTATTGTTGGTGAGTCAGAAACGGCTGCTTAAAATCAAGTGACTAAAAGTTAATGTACTTGTGTTCTGTTCGTTTAATGAACAACATATGTGCTGTTGAACTTACAGGATAGTATGATGGAAGTTGAGAGATAAAGTGCTGAAAAACCATTTGATCTGCTTCCACAGCACCTGTGACCATGACCCATGTGAAAGTAATTGGAGCCCAGCCAATACTGAACGAGAGATTCTCTCTGACCTGTGGCACCGCTGGAACGGTTTACTCCATTCAGTGGATGAGGAACGGCTGGCCTCTGTATGCTGACAACAGAACAGACTTCTCTATGAACAACAATACACTGACATTCAACTCTGTCCAGCATTCTGACAACGGAGACTATCAGTGTTCTGCCTCCAACCCCCTCAGCAACATGACCAGCCCAGAATACAGACTGATCGTCAACTGTGAGTACTTATTAACAAGTTCAACTTTGACCCCATGGCCTTCGGTGGAATCATTTTGAACTTCCTTTAATTATATTGTAGTAAAGTCAACATGATGGTTTGGATCCCACCTCTTATACCATCTGACATTTGTTGATGACGTTTGACCTTCTGGCCAATGACAGATGTTGGGTTTAACGCACGTGTCAAACCCATTCCACAGAAGGCTGAGTGTCAGCTGGTTTTGCAAACCTAACTTGAACTTGATTTACATACTAACATCCCTTATTAGTAAAGAACTCCCCAAATCTGGCTGTCTCTGTCTCAATTGACAGGAAAAAACAAAAACCAGGAGACACTAGTTCCTCCTTGCAGTGAACTTGACACCCCTGGTCTAACTGATTGTCTATTGTATCATAGATGGACCGGAGATGCCTATAATAACAGGACCAGCATTAGGAGAAACAGGACACAGCGTGACCTTCAACTGCTCAGCTTCCTCTCAACCTCTCAGCCAGTTCAGCTGGTTCTTCAATGGATCCCAGGTGGCGACTGGCTCAGTGTATGAGATGGGCCCACTGACCTTAGCCTGTCATGGGGAATACACCTGTGTGGCCTTCAACAACATCACTTGCAAAAACAGCACTGTCTCCAAGATGCTCACTATTGTTGGTGAGTCAGAAACGGCTGCTTAAAATCAAGGGACTAAAAGTTAATGTACTTGTGTTCTGTTCGTTTAATGAACAACATATGTGCTGTTGAACTTACAGGATAGTATGATGGAAGTTGAGAGATAAAGTGCTGAAAAACCATTTGATCTGCTTCCACAGCACCTGTGACCATGACCCATGTGAAAGTAATTGGAGCCCAGCCAATACTGAACGAGAGATTCTCTCTGACCTGTGGCACCGCTGGAACGGTTTACTCCATTCAGTGGATGAGGAACGGCTGGCCTCTGTATGCTGACAACAGAACAGACTTCTCTATGAACAACAATACACTGACATTCAACTCTGTCCAGCATTCTGACAACGGAGACTATCAGTGTTCTGCCTCCAACCCCCTCAGCAACATGACCAGCCCAGAATACAGACTGATCGTCAACTGTGAGTAGTTATTAACAAGTTCAACTTTGACCCCATGGCCTTCGGTGGAATCTTTTTGAACTTCCTTTAATTATATTGTAGTAAAGTCAACATGATGGTTTGGATCCCACTTCTTATACCATCTGACATTTGTTGATGACGTTTGACCTTCTGGCCAATGACAGATGTTGGGTTTAACGCACATGTGTCAAACCCATTCCACAGAAGGCTGGGTGTCAGCTGGTTTTGCAAACCTAACTTGAACTTGATTTACATACTAACATCCCTTATTAGTAAAGAACTCCCCAAATCTGGCTGTCTCGGTCTCAATTGACAGGAAAAAACAAAAACCAGCAGACACTAGTTCCTCCTTGCAGTGAACTTGACACCCCTGGTCTAACTGATTGTCTATTGTATCATAGATGGACCGGAGATGCCTATAATAACAGGACCAGCATTAGGAGAAACAGGACACAGCGTGACCTTCAACTGCTCAGCTTCCTCTCAGCCTCTCAGCCAGTTCAGCTGGTTCTTCAATGGCTCCCAGGTGGCGACTGGCTCAGTGTATGAGATGGGCCCACTGACCTTAGCCTGTCATGGGGAATACACCTGTGTGGCCTTCAACAACATCACTTGCAAAAACAGCACTGTCTCCAAGATGCTCACTATTGTTGGTGAGTCAGAAACGGCTGCTTAAAATCAAGGGACTAAAAGTTAATGTACTTGTGTTCGTTTAATGAACAACATATGTGCTGTTGAACTTACAGGATAGTATGATGGAAGTTGAGATAAAAGTGCTGAAAAAACCTTTGATATGCTTCAACAGCAACAGTGACCATGACTCATGTGAAAGTAATTGGAGCCCAGCCAATACTGAACAAGAGATTCTCTCTGACCTGTGGCACCGCTGGAACGGTTTACTCCATTCAGTGGATGAGGAACGGCTGGCCTCTGTATGCTGACAACAGAACAGACTTCTCTATGAACAACAATACACTGACATTCAACTCTGTCCAGCATTCTGACAACGGAGACTATCAGTGTTCTGCCTCCAACCCCCTCAGCAACATGACCAGCCCAGAATACAGACTGATCGTCAACTGTGAGTACTTATTAACAAGTTCAACTTCGACCCCATGGCCTGAGGTGGAATCTTTATGAACTTCCTTTATGCATATTGTAGTAAAGTCAATGTGATGGTTTGTATCCCACCTCTTATACCATCTGACATATGTTGATGATGTTTTACCTTCTGGCCAATGACAGATGTTGGGTTTAACGCACATGTGTCAAACCCATTCCACAGAAGGCTGGGTGTCAGCTGGTTTTGCAAACCTAACTTGAACTTGATTTACATACTAACATCCCTTATTAGTAAAGAACTCCCCAAATCTGGCTGTCTCGGTCTCAATTGACAGGAAAAAAACAAAAACCAGCAGACACTAGTTCCTCCTTGCAGTGAACTTGACACCCCTGGTCTAACTGATTGTCTATTGTATCATAGATGGACCGGAGATGCCTATAATAACAGGACCAGCATTAGGAGAAACAGGACACAGCGTGACCTTCAACTGCTCAGCTTCCTCTCAGCCTCTCAGCCAGTTCAGCTGGTTCTTCAATGGCTCCCAGGTGGCGACTGGCTCAGTGTATGAGATGGGCCCACTGACCTTAGCCTGTCATGGGGAATACACCTGTGTGGCCTTCAACAACATCACTTGCAAAAACAGCACTGTCTCCAAGATGCTCACTATTGTTGGTGAGTCAGAAACGGCTGCTTAAAATCAAGGGACTAAAAGTTAATGTACTTGTGTTCTGTTCGTTTAATGAACAACATATGTGCTGTTGAACTTACAGGATAGTATGATGGAAGTTGAGAGATAAAGTGCTGAAAAACCATTTGATCTGCTTCCACAGCACCTGTGACCATGACCCATGTGAAAGTAATTGGAGCCCAGCCAATACTGAACGAGAGATTCTCTCTGACCTGTGGCACTGCTGGAACGGTTTACTCCATTCAGTGGATGAGGAACGGCTGGCCTCTGTATGCTGACAACAGAACAGACTTCTCTATGAACAACAATACACTGACATTCAACTCTGTCCAGCATTCTGACAACGGAGACTATCAGTGTTCTGCCTCCAACCCCCTCAGCAACATGACCAGCCCAGAATACAGACTGATCGTCAACTGTGAGTAGTTATTAACAAGTTCAACTTTGACCCCATGGCCTTCGGTGGAATCTTTTTGAACTTCCTTTAATTATATTGTAGTAAAGTCAACATGATGGTTTGGATCCCACTTCTTATACCATCTGACATTTGTTGATGACGTTTGACCTTCTGGCCAATGACAGATGTTGGGTTTAACGCACGTGTCAAACCCATTCCACAGAAGGCTGGGTGTCAGCTGGTTTTGCAAACCTAACTTGAACTTGATTTACATACTAACATCCCTTATTAGTAAAGAACTCCCCAAATCTGGCTGTCTCGGTCTCAATTGACAGGAAAAAACAAAAACCAGTAGACACTAGTTCCTCCTTGCAGTGAACTTGACACCCCTGGTCTAACTGATTGTCTATTGTATCATAGATGGACCGGAGATGCCTATAATAACAGGACCAGCATTAGGAGAAACAGGACACAGCGTGACCTTCAACTGCTCAGCTTCCTCTCAACCTCTCAGCCAGTTCAGCTGGTTCTTCAATGGATCCCAGGTGGCGACTGGCTCAGTGTATGAGATGGGCCCACTGACCTTAGCCTGTCATGGGGAATACACCTGTGTGGCCTTCAACAACATCACTTGCAAAAACAGCACTGTCTCCAAGATGCTCACTATTGTTGGTGAGTCAGAAACGGCTGCTTAAAATCAAGGGACTAAAAGTTAATGTACTTGTGTTCTGTTCGTTTAATGAACAACATATGTGCTGTTGAACTTACAGGATAGTATGATGGAAGTTGAGAGATAAAGTGCTGAAAAACCATTTGATCTGCTTCCACAGCACCTGTGACCATGACCCATGTGAAAGTAATTGGAGCCCAGCCAATACTGAACGAGAGATTCTCTCTGACCTGTGGCACCGCTGGAACGGTTTACTCCATTCAGTGGATGAGGAACGGCTGGCCTCTGTATGCTGACAACAGAACAGACTTCTCTATGAACAACAATACACTGACATTCAACTCTGTCCAGCATTCTGACAACGGAGACTATCAGTGTTCTGCCTCCAACCCCCTCAGCAACATGACCAGCCCAGAATACAGACTGATCGTCAACTGTGAGTAGTTATTAACAAGTTCAACTTTGACCCCATGGCCTTCGGTGGAATCTTTTTGAACTTCCTTTAATTATATTGTAGTAAAGTCAACATGATGGTATGGATCCCACCTCTTATACCATCTGACATTTGTTGATGACGTTTGACCTTCTGGCCAATGACAGATGTTGGGTTTAACGCACGTGTCAAACCCATTCCACAGAAGGCTGAGTGTCAGCTGGTTTTGCAAACCTAACTTGAACTTGATTTACATACTAACATCCCTTATTAGTAAAGAACTCCCCAAATCTGGCTGTCTCGGTCTCAATTGACAGGAAAAAACAAAAACCAGTAGACACTAGTTCCTCCTTGCAGTGAACTTGACACCCCTGGTCTAACTGATTGTCTATTGTATCATAGATGGACCGGAGATGCCTATAATAACAGGACCAGCATTAGGAGAAACAGGACACAGCGTGACCTTCAACTGCTCAGCTTCCTCTCAACCTCTCAGCCAGTTCAGCTGGTTCTTCAATGGATCCCAGGTGGCGACTGGCTCAGTGTATGAGTTGGGCCCACTGACCTTAGCCTGTCATGGGGAATACACCTGTGTGGCCTTCAACAACATCACTTGCAAAAACAGCACTGTCTCCAAGATGCTCACTATTGTTGGTGAGTCAGAAACGGCTGCTTAAAATCAAGGGACTAAAAGTTAATGTACTTGTGTTCTGTTCGTTTAATGAACAACATATGTGCTGTTGAACTTACAGGATAGTATGATGGAAGTTGAGAGATACAGTGCTGAAAAAACATTTGATCTGCTTCCACAGCACCTGTGACCATGACCCATGTGAAAGTAATTGGAGCCCAGCCAATACTGAACGAGAGATTCTCTCTGACCTGTGGCACCGCTGGAACGGTTTACTCCATTCAGTGGATGAGGAACGGCTGGCCTCTGTATGCTGACAACAGAACAGACTTCTCTATGAACAACAATACACTGACATTCAACTCTGTCCAGCATTCTGACAACGGAGACTATCAGTGTTCTGCCTCCAACCCCCTCAGCAACATGACCAGCCCAGAATACAGACTGATCGTCAACTGTGAGTAGTTATTAACAAGTTCAACTTTGACCCCATGGCCTTCGGTGGAATCTTTTTGAACTTCCTTTAATTATATTGTAGTAAAGTCAACATGATGGTATGGATCCCACCTCTTATACCATCTGACATTTGTTGATGACGTTTGACCTTCTGGCCAATGACAGATGTTGGGTTTAACGCACGTGTCAAACCCATTCCACAGAAGGCTGGGTGTCAGCTGGTTTTGCAAACCTAACTTGAACTTGATTTACATACTAACATCCCTTATTAGTAAAGAACTCCCCAAATCTGGCTGTCTCGGTCTCAATTGACAGGAAAAAACAAAAACCAGTAGACACTAGTTCCTCCTTGCAGTGAACTTGACACCCCTGGTCTAACTGATTGTCTATTGTATCATAGATGGACCGGAGATGCCTATAATAACAGGACCAGCATTAGGAGAAACAGGACACAGCGTGACCTTCAACTGCTCAGCTTCCTCTCAACCTCTCAGCCAGTTCAGCTGGTTCTTCAATGGATCCCAGGTGGCGACTGGCTCAGTGTATGAGATGGGCCCACTGACCTTAGCCTGTCATGGGGAATACACCTGTGTGGCCTTCAACAACATCACTTGCAAAAACAGCACTGTCTCCAAGATGCTCACTATTGTTGGTGAGTCAGAAACGGCTGCTTAAAATCAAGGGACTAAAAGTTAATGTACTTGTGTTCGTTTAATGAACAACATATGTGCTGTTGAACTTACAGGATAGTATGATGGAAGTTGAGATAAAAGTGCTGAAAAAACCTTTGATATGCTTCAACAGCAACAGTGACCATGACCCATGTGAAAGTAATTGGAGCCCAGCCAATACTGAACAAGAGATTCTCTCTGACCTGTGGCACCGCTGGAACGGTTTACTCCATTCAGTGGATGAGGAACGGCTGGCCTCTGTATGCTGACAACAGAACAGACTTCTCTATGAACAACAATACACTGACATTCAACTCTGTCCAGCATTCTGACAACGGAGACTATCAGTGTTCTGCCTCCAACCCCCTCAGCAACATGACCAGCCCAGAATACAGACTGATCGTCAACTGTGAGTAGTTATTAACAAGTTCAACTTTGACCCCATGGCCTTCGGTGGAATCTTTTTGAACTTCCTTTAATTATATTGTAGTAAAGTCAACATGATGGTTTGGATCCCACCTCTTATACCTTCTGACATTTGTTGATGACGTTTGACCTTCTGGCCAATGACAGATGTTGGGTTTAACGCACGTGTCAAACCCATTCCACAGAAGGCTGGGTGTCAGCTGGTTTTTCGATCCTCCCTTGAACTTGATTGATGTATTAAGGTCCCTTGTTAGTAAGGAACTCCCCAAATCTGGCTGTCTCGGTCTCAATTGAAAGGAAAAACAAAAACCAGCAGACACTAGTTCCTCCTTGCAGTGAACTTGACACCCCTTGTCTAACTGATTGTCTATTGTGTCATAGATGGACCGGAGATGCCTATAATAACAGGACCAGCATTAGGGGAAACAGGACACAGCGTGACCTTCAACTGCTCAGCTTCCTCTCAACCTCTCAGCCAGTTCAGCTGGTTCTTTAATGGCTCCCAGGTGGCGACTGGCTCAGTGTATGAGATGGGCCCACTGACCTTAGCCTGTCATGGGGAATACACCTGTGTGGCCTTCAACAACATCACTTGCAGAAACAGCACTGTCTCCAAGATGCTCACTATTGTTGGTGAGTCAGTAACTGCTACATAAAATCAAGTGACTAATTTTTTTTTACTTTGTGTACATTTGGTTTCAGATACAGTATACATGGTGTTGAACCTACAGTATAATAAAATCGAAGTTGATATAAAAGTGCTGAAAAAACCCTTTGATCTGCTTCCACAGCACCTGTGACCATGACCATGACCATTGTGAAAGTAATTGGAGCCCAGCCAATACTGAACGAGAGATTCTCTCTGACCTGTGGCACCGCTGGAACAGGTTACTCCATTCAGTGGATGAGGAACGGCTGGCCTCTGTATGCTGATAACAGAACAGACTTCTCTATGAACAACAATACACTGACATTCAACTCTGTCCAGCATTTTGACAATGGAGACTATCAGTGTTCTGCATCCAACCCCCTCAGCAACATGACCAGCCCAGAATACAGACTGATCGTCAACTGTGAGTAGTTATTAACAAGTTCAACTTCGACCCCATGGCCTTCGGTGGAATCTTTTTGAACTTCCTTTAATAATATTGTAGTAAAGTCAACGTGATGGTTTGGATCCCACCTTTTATACCATCTGACATTTGTTGATGACGTTTGACCTTCTGGCCAATGACAGATGTTGGGTTTAACGCACGTGTCAAACCCATTCCACAGAAGGCTGGGTGTCAGCTGGTTTTGCAAACCTAACTTGAACTTGATTTACATATTAACGTCCCTTATTAGTAAGGAACTCCCCAAATCTGGCTGTCTCGGTCTCAATTGAAAGGAAAAAACAAAAACCAGCAGACACTAGTTCCTCCTTGGAGTGAACTTGATACCCCTGGTCTAACTGATTGTCTATTGTATCATAGATGGACCGGAGATGCCTATAATAACAGGACCAGCATTAGGAGAAACAGGACACAGCGTGACCTTCAACTGCTCAGCTTCCTCTCAACCTCTCAGCCAGTTCAGCTGGTTCTTCAATGGATCCCAGGTGGCGACTGGCTCAGTGTATGAGTTGGGCCCACTGACCTTAGCCTGTCATGGGGAATACACCTGTGTGGCCTTCAACAACATCACTTGCAGAAACAGCACTGTCTCAAAGATGCTCACTGTTGTTGGTGAGTCAATAACTGCTGCTTAAAATCAAGGGACTAAAAGTTTATTTACTTGTGTTCTGTTGGTTTAATGAACAACATATGTGCTGTTGAACTTACAGGATAGTATGATGGAAGTTGAGATAAAAGTGCTGAAAAACCCTTTGATCTGCTTCCACAGCACCAGTGACCATGACCATGGTGAAAGGAATTGGAGCCCTGCCAATACTGAACGAGAGATTCTCTCTGACCTGTGGCACCGCTGGAACGGTTTACTCCATTCAGTGGATGAGGAACGGCTGGCCTCTGTATGCTGTCAACAGAACAGACTTCTCTATGAACAACAATACACTGACATTCAACTCTGTCCAGCATTCTGACAATGGAGACTATCGGTGTTCTGCCTCCAACACCCTCAGCAACATGACCAGCCCAGAATACAGACTGATCGTCAACTGTGAGTAGTTATTAACAAGTTTTCTGTGTCTCAAATCAAAGGAAAAAACAAAAACCAGCAGACACTAGTTCCTCCTTGCAGTGAACTTGACACCCCTGGTCTAACTGATTGTCTATTGTATCATAGATGGACCGGAGATGCCTATAATAACAGGACCAGCATTAGGAGAAACAGGACACAGCGTGACCTTCAACTGCTCAGCTTCCTCTCAACCTCTCAGCCAGTTCAGCTGGTTCTTCAATGGCTCCCAGGTGGCGACTGGCTCAGTGTATGAGATGGGCCCACTGACCTTAGCCTGTCATGGGGAATACACCTGTGTGGCCTTCAACAACATCACTTGCAGAAACAGCACTGTCTCCAAGATGCTCACTATTGTTGGTGAGATTTGGTCTAACCGTAATCCTTTAATTGATTCGTTTGGTCTACTTTCTTGAGAACAAAAAATCCCTCTGCAGCCATTAAACCTACTACAACCATTGAAACAGTGCACTTTGTTCTCAGCGCCAATCACCTCAGTGTCCATAAGCACCGGTGGAACCCAGGCGATAGAGGGTGACTCCTTTACAATGACTTGCAATATCGTTGGTGATCCTAGCTCCATTCACTGGTGGAAGAACCTCACTTTAGTGCATCTGGATAACAGGACCCACGTCTCTTTCGACAACAGAACACTGACCTTCAACCCTGTCCAGTATTCTTCCTATGGAGAATATCAGTGTATGGCCAGAAATAGTGTGAGCAACAGAACTAGCAACCGCTACACACTCCTAGTGAATTGTAAGTAATAATGGGGATGTATTCTTGTCAAAGATAGAGGTAATAACTGTGATGACATATTATGAAGTCAATAATCGACAATAAGGTAGTTATAGTTGAATGTTTCGATGTCGTCTGATTTTCACAGATGGACCCAAGCAACCTGTGATAGCTGGTGCACCCATTGCCGAAACAGAACAAAGAGTGACCTTCAACTGCTCAGCCTCCTCTCAGCCTCCCAGTCAGTTCAGCTGGTTCTTCAATGGCTCCCAGGTGGCAACAGGCTCAGAGTATGAAGCTGGCCCACTGACCTTAGCCAGTCATGGAGAGTATACCTGTGTGGCCTTCAACAAAGCCACTGGCAGAAACAGCACTGTCTCCAAGATGCTCACCGTCATTGGTAAATCAGACTACAGATTCCCATAAATGCACAAAAAGTTTATTTCTCTCAAATGTTGTGCACACATTTGTTTACATCCATGTTAGTGAGCAGTTCTTCATTGCCAAGATAATCCATCCACCAGACAGGTGTGGTATATCAAGAAGCCTTGTGCATGGGTCAATAAAAGGCCACTCTAAAATGTGCAGTTTTGTCAGAAAACACAATGCCACAGATGTCTCATGTTTTGAGAGAGCGTGCAATTGGCATGCCTCCAACATCATTTTAGAGAATTTTTCAGTACGTCCAACTGGCCTCACAACCACAGAACAAGTCCAACCATGCCAGCCCAGGACCTTCACATCCAGCTTGTTCACCTGCGGGATTGTCTGAGACTAGCCACCTGGATGGGCCTATGTCCCCTCAAGGTGACCCATGGCTGCACCCCTGGACAGTCGTGTGAAATCCATAGATTAGGGCCGAATGAATGTTTTTCAATTGACTGATTTCCTTTTATGAACTGTAACTCAGTAAAATTGTTGAATTTGTTGAACGTTGAGCTTATTTTTTTGCTCAGTAGTGTGCAGTGTCCACTCATACCTTGAACTCTCACCCCATCCTTCCACAAAGATGTACTTTTCCATCAGCCAGGATTTATCTGTGCTCCTCCGTGCATATCACAGGACTTCTCATCAGTCAGGAGAGGCCTTGAGAGTACACATTCCTACTGTCCACTGCAGTCCACTAAATAATTAAATTATTCTCAATCAGAGTTTGAACTTAACACTACTTTCAATCTCTAAAGATATAAAAACTCATACTAAGAGGATATAATGATATAAAACAGGAAATATATAAAACAGTATTATAAAACAGTAATTTACAATCCATCAGATTGCACAACCATATATATATATATATACATGTTTTATGTATCCAACTATTGCGTTGCTGGAACTAAACATTTGATCAGATGACAAATCTTGATACTGTACATAAAGCAATACACTTCCTCTGTCCTCACAGAGGCTATAAAGTCGGTGATGGTGAAACGAAACAAAACGCCGATATCATCTGACAACCTAACCCTGACCTGTGATGTCACCGGGCGCTATGACACCATCTACTGGATGAAGGACAACCTGTCTCTGGTCCTGAACAACACCTTGAACTCTGACATAACCATCTCTAACAACTCTCTGCACTTCAGTCCAGTCAAGGTGTCTAACGATGGAAACTATCAGTGCGTTGCCACCAATCTCTTTGGTCCACACACCAGCCCTAAATACCAGCTACGGGTGAACTGTAAGTACTGGTGTTTTAATCTGTTGGTAAAATATTTTAAAAGATAAGCATTTGATGTTATATAATGTAGGAAATCAGAAACCCACCACTATTATGATGGTTAGTGCTATCTGGGATCTTTGGGATGTCCCTACCCTAAACCCTAACCATAACCATAACTCTTACAAACTCTGACCTTAACCCTTACCTTAACCATTTTACATTTCACCTTCAATGGGGTGATGTCAGAGTTGGATGTCCCAAGGATTCCGTTTAGACGTTTCCCTATTACGACCCCACTTCTCTGAACCTCTCTCTGTAGATGGCCCTTTGAGTGTGAACGTCTCTGGCCCAGGCTTAGTGGTGATTGGCTCAGTAATCCTTGTCAGTCTGAAGTGCTCAGCCGACTCCCGGCCAACCAGCGAGTACCGGTGGAAATACAACAACCAATCACTGCCCACGACTGGTCCTTTGATGGCTGTAGGCGTCTCCTTGAAAAATGCAGGGATTTACACCTGTGTGGCCAAGAACTCTCTAACTAACATCTCAATGTCCAAGACCATTAGTCTGGATGTCACTGGTAAGTGGGTGGGTTGTTGTAGTAAGACCTAGGTGGGATATAATGAGTAATTAAATGTCACCAAGTTGTTTTTATTATGTTGAATTTAATTTGGTTCTAGCTTGTGTACGTGTTTGTGCAAGGATAATTTTCATGCATCATGGAAATGCAACACAGACATTTTATGAACTGGTGGGTACAGACAGGAATCGAGAAGATATATACAATTGATGTCGGAAGTTTACATATCCCCCTCCTCTCCGATTATCTTTGTCCCCTCCTCTCCCATTCTCTTTGTCCACCTCCTCTCCCAACCTCTTTGTCTCCGTTCTCTCCCATTCTTCTTTCTCTCTCAGGCCACTCGCCTGCCCCTCCATTCCAGTCCAGAGTTGGTCTGATGTTGATGGGCCTTGCAGCTCTCTCTCTGCCTCTGATCAACCACTGAGACTACCACACTGCATGTCTGTCTGCTGGCTGGGAGCCAATCACTCCCTTCCCTCTACCCTCACTGACTCCACTCGATGATCTGAAAAAGGACTGGATAGAAATAAGTGGTATTGTCTATATTGTAATTGCCCAATCGTACCATCATAGGGCTGGGTTTAGTGTGCTTAGCTCTTTTTCAATGCTTTTAGATTGTGAGGAGAGAGTCAACATGAGGTCAGAAGGGAGGGGCCTATCCCCTTAGAATAGAACCCACCTCAACAGTTTGTTTTTATGTCAATCATCTCTATAAACTGATATTATTTTAAAAAACTGGTCTTCCACATGGTAATTGAAGGCGCAAAGATTCACTGCTCAGTTGTGCTGCCTCTTTCTGATTCTAAATAAAAGTTCTTAGATATTCACTGCCTTTGTGACTGTGACTGTTGCCCTGGAGTCCATTCCTCTATAGTTCAAGTACAAATTCAGGTTTATTTAACTTGTAAATACCTTAAAGGTAAAATATTTCAATATGATAATACATTTAACTGGTGTTTATGTAAAGCATGGCTTGTTTTTGCACATATTTAATGTATAGGATTGTAAATCGTCAGAGGAGCTTAAAGCTTGTGCACATGGTTTATGTTTATACTTCCTCTTCATTAATTATTGTCTTAAATTAAGTTTTGTCTTTTCACCCATGAATGGTGCAATCTTGGGTGATTTCTTTATCGGCAAGAAGAAATGTGAATTTAATGAATTAGCAACAGAGAGATTGAGTGGCACAAAAAACGCTAAAGGATATATGAAATCTAATGATAAAATAATACATTGGAAATCAATCCACACACATAGTGAAACTTGTTATAAAAACATGTATTTCAAGGAGTATAATTATATATTACATTTTTATTTAAAAAACTAGTCAGAGTTCCTGAGCGAGCAATATGAGATTACAAAACATTGTTACAAGGGTTATAAAGTAGTTATTAAAGGTCAACTCTTTAAATTGGGATACTCATTAAGTTTTTGCCTTGGTCACCCTTTGACCTCTCTACTCTTTCCATGATCTTCTGGCATTTCCACTGATTCTTAAATCCTTTCTTTAGGCACATTGCCACAACTGGATTGTGCATAGGTCAGAGAGGATGGGATGGGAGAGAGATACACCGATTGGTGACTTTGAGAGAGTCCACTGTAACAAGTATTGTAGTAACTCTTCAATGTACTGCTGCTAGTGTTACAGAAACATAAGGCTGCTCACAGGCCTTCCTGGGTTTGCGGTAGGATTTGGCAGACTCCTGGCAGAGGCAGCCTCCACTCAAACCCTCTCTCCTCCTCCCTGAGTGACACAAAGTAAACTGCTGTATTAGCCTGAGTACCATGCAGTTTCTGCCAACTAATTGCCATTCAAAAACATTACTATCATGGGTTGTAAGAAACAGACTGACAAACAAGCTAGGATTGTAATGTATTTATTTATCAAACACAAACTACCGTATACACTTAAAATATACATAATGGACAAATAGCAATGACTTCCTAATCACTTACCCTTACAGTCACACAGTCCGTCATGGTGTCTGCGGGGGGGGGGGGGTTGATCTGGTCTCCAACTCCCCCTGGGTCCTACACTTTACCTGTAGTTTCACTGACACATGAACGTTGTATATCAGTTTCGAGAATCACTTGG
This sequence comes from Oncorhynchus masou masou, assembly GCF_036934945.1. NCBI lineage: Eukaryota > Metazoa > Chordata > Actinopteri > Salmoniformes > Salmonidae > Oncorhynchus > Oncorhynchus masou. Next base: position 7,752,921 of record NC_088241.1, on the reverse strand, counting down.
AAGAGAGGATGAGAGAGAGGTTGATCAGAATGGATATGTACAGTAAGTATGATGGATATTTTTCAATGATTGATGAGTCTGTATGATGGATATTTTTATTTATTTTTTATTTTTTATTTAACCTTTATTTAACCAGGTAAGCTAGTTGAGAACAAGTTCTCATTTGCAACTGCGACCTGGCCAAGATAAAGCATAGCAGTTCAACACATACAACAACACAGAGTTACACATGGAATGAACAAAACATACTGTCAATAATACAGTAGAAAAAAAGAAAAGAAAGTATATATACAGTGAGTGCAAATTGGGTCAAATAAGAGACAGTTGAAATTGGAAGTTTACATACACCTTTGCCAAATACATTTAAACTCAGTTTTTCACAATTCCTGACATCTAATCCTAGTAAAAATGACCTGTCTTAGGTCAGTCAGGATCACCACGTTATTTTAAGAATGTGAAATGTCAGAATAATAGTAGAGAGAATGATTTATTTCAGCATTTATTTATTTCATCACATTTCCAGTGGAAAGAAGTTTACATACACTCAATTAGCATTTGGGTAGGATTGTCTTTAAATTGTTTAACTGCGGTCAAACGTTTCAGGTAGCCTTCCACAAGCTTCCCACAGTAAGTTGGGTGAATTTTGGCCCATTCCTCCTGACAGAGCTGGTGTAACTGAGTAAGGTTTGTAGGCATCCTCGCTCGTACATGCTTTTTCAGTTCTAGCCACAAATTTTCATTGACGTCAGGGCTTTGTGACATCAGCCACTCCAATACCTTGACTTTGTTGTACTTAAGCAATTTTGCCACAACTTTGGAAGTTTTCTTGGGGTCATTGTCCACTTGGAAGACCCATTTTTCGACCAAGTTTTAACTTCCTGACTGATGTCTTGAGATGTTGCTTCAATATATCCACATAATTTCCCTCATCATGATGCCATCTATTTTGTGAAGTGCACCAGTCCCTCCTGCAGCAAATCACCCCCACAACATGTTGCTACCACCCCTGTCCTTCACGGTTGGGATGATGTTCTTCAGCTTGCAAGCCTCCCCCTTTTTTCTCCAAACATAATGATGGTCATTATGGCCAAACAGTTCTGTTTTTGTTTTATCAGACCACAGGACATTTCTCCAAAAAGTACAATCTTTGTCCTCATGTGCAGTTGCAAACCGTAGGCTGGCTTTTTTATGGCGGTTTTGGAGCAGTGGCTTCTACCTCGCTGAGCGGCCTTTCAGGATATGTCAATATTGGACTCGTTTTACTGTGGATATACTGTAGATATATGTTTCCTCCAGCATCTCACAAGGTCCTTTGATGTTGTTCTGGGATTGATTTGCACTTTTCGCACCAAAGTACGTTCATCTCTAGGAGACAGAACTCATCTCCTTCCTGAGTGGTAATGACTGCTGCGTGGTCCCATGGTGTTTACTTGCATACTATTGTTTGTACAGATGAACGTGGTACCTTCAGGCGTTTGGAAATCGCTCCCAAGGATGAACCAGACTTGCGGAGGACAACCATTTTTTTCTGAGGTCAATTAGCCTATCAGGAGCTTCTAAAGCCATGATATCAATTTCTGGAATAATCCAAGCTGTTTAAAGGCACAGTCAATTTAGTGTATGTAAACTTCTGACACACTGGAATTATGATACAGTGAATTATAAGTGAAATAACGGATGGAATTAAGAATATATAAATATATGGACGAGCAATGTCAGCACGGCATAGACCAAGATACAGTAGAATGGTATAGAATACAGTATATACATATGAGATGAGTAATGCAAGATATGTAAATTATTAAAGTGACTAGTGTTCCTTTTATTAAAGTAGCCATTGATTTCAAGTCTGTATATTTAGTCAGCAGCCTCTGCGCTAGTGATAGCTGTATAACAGTCTGATGACCTTGACATATAAGCTGTTTTCAGTCTTTTGGTACCAGCTTTGATGCGCCTGTACTGACCTTGCCTTCTGGATGATAGCGGGGTGAACAGACAGTGGCTTGGGTGGTTAACCAAGGATGGTTATCTTTTTGGCCTTCCTGACAGGTGCTGTATGTGTCCTGGAGGGCAGGTAGTTTTCCCCTGGTGATGCGTTGTGCAGAGCACACCACCATCTGGAGAGCCCTGCGGTTGTGGGTGGTGCAGTTGCCGTAACAGGTGGGGATGCAGCCTGACAGGATGCTCTCAATTGTACATCTGTAAAAGTTTGTGAGGGTTTTAGTTGACAAGCCAAATTTCTTCAGCCTCCTGAAGTTGAAGAGGCACCGTTGCGCCTTCTTAACCACACTGTCTATGTGGGTTGACCATTTCAGTTTGTCAGTGATAAGTACGCAAAGGAACTTTCCACCTTCTCCACTGCAGTCCCGTCAATGTGGATAGTGGGGTGCTCCCTCTGCTGTTTCCTGAAGTCCACGATCCTCTCCTTTGTTTTGTTGAGTGAGAGGTTATTTTCCTGGCACCACACTCCCAGCGCCCTCACCTCCTCACCTCCTGTAGACTGTCTCGTGGTTGTTGGTAATCAAGCCTACTACTGTTGTGTCGTCTGTAAACTTGATGATTGAGTTGGAAGCGTGATTGGCCACACAGTCATGGGTGAATAGGGACTACAGGAGAGGTCTGAGCACCCACCCTTGTGGGGCCCCAGTGTTGAGGATCAGTGGAGGGGTTTTCTCCTACGTTCACCACCTGGGGGTGGCTCGTCAGGAAGGTCAGTATCCATTTGCACAGGGAGGGGTTTATACCCAGGGCCTCAAGCTTAATGATGAGCTTGGAGGGTATTATGGTGTTGAATGCTGAGCTATAGTCAGTGAACAGCATTCTTACATAGGTATTCCTCTTGTCCAGATGGGATAGGGCAGTGTGATGGCGATTGCATCATCTGTTGTCCTATTGGGGCGGTAAGCAAATTGAAGTGGGTCTAGGGTGACAGGTAAGGTGGAGGTGATATGGTCCTTGACTAGTCTTGCAAAGCACTTCATGATGACTGAAGTGAATGCTACGGGGCAATAGTCATTTAGTTCAGTTACCTTTGTCTTCTTAGGTACAGGAACAATGGTTGCCATCTTGAAGCATGTGGCGACAGCAGACTGGGATAGGGAGAGATTGAATATGTGCCAGCTGATTTAATATGCCAGCTGGTCTGCGCATGCACTGAGGACGCGGCTAGGGATGCCGTCTGGGCCAGCAGCCTTGCGAGGGTTAACACGTTCAAATGTCTTACGTTGGCCAGAGGGGAGCCCACAGTCCTTGGTAGCGGGTCACGTCAGTGGCACTGTATTATCATCAAAGAGGCCAAAGAAGGTGTTTACCGTGTCTGGAAGCAAGATGTCGGTGTCCGCGACGTGGATGTTTTTCCTTTTGTAGTCTGTAGACTCTGCCACATACGTCTCGTGTCTGAGCCGTAGAATTGTGACTCCATTTTGTCTCTATACTGATGTTTTCGCATGTTTGATTGCCTTGAAGAGGCAATGACTACTCTGATGGATTCTGCCATATTCCCAGTCACCTTGCCATGGTTTAATTCGACGGTTGGCACTTTCAGTTTTGCAAAGAATGCTGCCATCTATCCAAAGTTTCTGGTTAGGGTAGGTTTTAATAGTGGATACAACATCTCCTATACACTTCCTGATAAACTCAGTTACCGTCTCGATGTATTCGTCGATATTGTTCTCGGAAACTACGATATTTATGTATGTCTGTATGCAACTACTATGAGATGGCTATCTCTGTCTGCAGCGCTTCATGAAACACTCAAAACATCAGAAGGAAACAATCAAATGCTAAATGTAGTTCTTTCACAGACCTCAAATAATGCACACCAGTAGCATCTGTAATGTGTAATCTGCTATAACTCACTGTACATGATAAAGCCAAATACATGCAACAGTAAATCACAGAATGTTCCATACTTTACCTTGTCCTTGACCAGTGAATGCCAATACACAGGACAGTAAAAGCATCTTTATTCCCATGGCCACAATATCCTTGTGAATATGCAATAAAACCTCTGCCGCTGCAACTGAATGAACAACTACCCTCTGCAGTTACTTCAGCCCTTTATATAGACGTGTGTGTCAGTCTGAGATGAAATCGGCCATGATGTATGAAGCGCGTGCCCTTACCTAAACCAACACCTGCCTTGTGGCTTGTGTTTTTACGCCAAGCGTTTTGGAAAGATTAGACGAGGGCCCTTTATGATACTGTCCTGTGATCGACACAATGACATAACACTCTTCTGCCTTCATGGCTTATGTTCAATAAATATACCTTCTTTGAGAACAAACTAACAAATAACGTTCATTAAATAGAATGTTTACCTGAAGACTTGAAGGCCGCTTGAAACATTCAGCCAGACACCAATTGTGTTTCCTTGGCAAACATTAAAGACAATGATCAAATGTTCCTCTAGCAAAATAATGAGGACATTAAAGCATCATTGATCTGATAGGTCAATATGCTGCCCAGATCATCATTCAAGCGATTAGAGCAAACTAAAATGACAGTTTGTGTGAAAGGGTTAGAGATGTTCTGTTTGCACCTAGTGAAATCTCACATAGACTATCACAGGACATGAACATTCTTTCACAGTATAACGGTTTGGTGCTCGCTGGATTCCACTAATCAGTCACAGTATTGGGCTCCACACCACTAAACTGGATTGGCTGAATCGGCTGGATTATTCACCCCCATGTCGATGTAATCAGATTCTCAGAAGTCCAATTTGTAATCTGATCAGATGTAATCTGTTTCTCAGAAGACCAATTTAAAAACAGATATTTACACTTGGTCTCTTGAGCTTCCATTTTCAGGCATGTTAGAAGCTATATGGTGGAATAGGTAAATAAATACTTCTTGACAACTGACACGATCAACTAACCATACGAAGCTAAAAATATAAGGAATGGAGTGAGAGTCTTAAGTAGGATGTACAGTGCTTGCGAAAGTATTCGGCCCCCTTGAACTTTGCGACCTTTTGCCACATTTCAGGCTTCAAACATAAAGATATAAAACTGTATTTTTTTGTGAAGAATCAACAACAAGTGGGACACAATCATGAAGTGGAACGACATTTATTGGATATTTCAAACTTTTTTAACAAATCAAAAACTGAAAAATTGGGCGTGCAAAATTATTCAGCCCCCTTAAGTTAATACTTTGTAGCGCCACCTTTTGCTGCGAATACAGCTGTAAGTCGCTTTGGGTATGTCTATCAGTTTTGCACATCGAGAGACTGAAATTGTTTCCCATTCCTCCTTGCATAACAGCTCGAGCTCAGTGAGGTTGGATGGAGAGCATTTGTGAACAGCAGTTTTCAGTTCTTTCCACAGATTCTCGATTGGATTCAGGTCTGGACTTTGACTTGGCCATTCTAACACCTGGATATGTTTATTTTTGAACCATTCCATTGTAGATTTTGCTTTATGTTTTGGATCATTGTCTTGTTGGAAGACAAATCTCCGTCCCAGTCTCAGGTCTTTTGCAGACTCCATCAGGTTTTCTTCCAGAATGGTCCTGTATTTGGCTCCATCCATCTTCCCATCAATTTTAACCATCTTCCCTGTCCCTGCTGAAGAAAAGCAGGCCCAAACCATGATGCTGCCACCACCATGTTTGACAGTGGGTATGGTGTGTTCAGGGTGATGAGCTGTGTTGCTTTTACACCAAACATAACGTTTTGCATTGTTGCCAAAAAGTTCAATTTTGGTTTCATCTGACCAGAGCACCTTCTTCCACATGTTTGGTGTGTCTCTTAGGTGGCTTGTGGCAAACTTTAAACAACACTTTTTATGGATATCATTAAGAAATGACCTTCTTGCCACTCTTCCATAAAGGCCAGATTTGTGCAATATACGACTGATTGTTGTCCTATGGACAGAGTCTCCCACCTCAGCTGTAGATCTCTGCAGTTCATCCAGAGTGATCATGGGCCTCTTGGCTGCATCTCTGATCAGTCTTCTCCTTGTATGAGCTGAAAGTTCAGAGGGACGGCCAGGTCTTGGTAGATTTGCAGTGGTCTGATACTCCTTCCATTTCAATATTATCGCTTGCACAGTGCTCCTTGGGATGTTTAAAGCTTGGGAAATCTTTTTGTATCCAAATCCGGCTTTAAACTTCTTCACAACAGTATCTCAGACCTGCCTGGTGTGTTTCTTGTTCTTCATGATGCTCTCTGCGCTTTTAACGGACCTCTGAGACTATCACAGTGCAGGTGCATTTATACGGAGACTTGATTACACACAGGTGGATTGTATTTATCATCAGTCATTTAGGTCAACATTGGATCATTCAGAGATCTTCACTGAACTTCTGGAGAGTTTGCTGCACTGAAAGTAAAGGGGCTGAATAATTTTGCACGCCCAATTTTTCAGTTTTTGATTTGTTAAAGTTTGAAATATCCAATAAATGGTCGTTCCACTTCATGATTGTGTCCCACTTGTTGTTGATTCTTCAGAAAAAAATACAGTTTTATATCTTTATGTGTGAAGCCTGAAATGTGGCAAAAGGTCGCAAAGTTCAAGGGGGCCGAATACTTTCGGAAGGCACTGTATGTAACTGTGATGGAAAAAAATGTTTTGCTATCTGATGACAGCTGACCAGAACCTTTGGGAAGAATTAAACTTGGTTAAAGCGTCTCTAGTGTCCGTGGGTTATTTACTCTGAAAAATAAGAACCTAACAACTTTCACCGCACCCATTAGTTTGAGAACATTAAGCAATCAAACACACACACAGAGGACATTTTGACAAGCTACAGCTGAAGGTCAATTATGTTATTATTTTGATTTAAAAACTATTCTTTGCAGTGCCATCGTGCACACACACTCAATTGGTTGGAAGCAGCAAACAAAGAAGCAATGTCCATAGTGTAAGCTTTCATTGGTTTTAATGCATTGCATTTTGACATCACATATTCAGATTTTCCACCGTCAACATTCAAGATACAGAGGCAGGTAGGACTACACAGGCAGTATATACAAACAGTCAAAGCAGCCTTTTATAGGGAGTCTTGGGTCTCGTGTGGTGACTGCCTTTGAATAAAGAGTATAAGCTAGCTACAACACATCCATACACACTGGCTGTGGTATCATATCATAGCCAAGCCAAATACCCACCAGTCTCAGCGCTACATTGAAATGCCCTCATCATTCACTCCAAATATACCATACCCTTCCCCTTCATTCTCCATATCTGTACAGCCAAAATACGACATATTCCTGGGAAATCTTCACAAGAAACAAAAAGTTATGGTGGTAAACAGATACCGGAAACAAGTAATGCTTTAACAGTGGAGCCAACTGGCCAAGTGACACCTTGTTGCATCGTCAACATAAATGGTCTCTGTCTAAACACATATGACACCATTAAAGGGATTTTACATGATACTATTAATAACCAATCAGATCAATAGGACTGTTTATGTTTTCAAAGTGCAGAGAAAAAGACAGGAAATGCGGTAATTTGACAGAGGAAACAAAACAAACCTTCAGATTCTCCTAACCTTTCTGTGGGGAAGCTCTTATAATGTATCAGCCAGAGGAGAGATTCTGGTATATTATTCATCACATCCACCATACAGCATGAAACTAAAGAGAAGGATAATCTCTCAAATCAGCTCAATCAAATCAGTTGGTGATAAGCGGTCAAATCTGACTAGCAACACAGATGTTTGATCCTATTAGTGCTTCATGGTCCTCTACTCAGCCATTTTGGTGGTAAGTTACAATATAGTCCCATAGAATAGAGTAGTGCAGTGCAGTGGTTACCAACCCTGGTTCTGGAAAGCCTTTCAAGAGAAGGCTTTTCTTCCAGCCCAGCATTCAACATGATTAAACTAATCAAGGACTAGATCATTATTTGAATTGTGCGATGGAACAAAAGGCTGTACTAAAATACTAAATAAAAAGTGTAGTGAATGTGCTAAAAGCCTGTACTCTTGTGTCTCTCCAGGACCAGGGTTTGTACCTCTGATGTAGTGAGTGGGTCATTGGCCTTCAGTTTTCAGCCTGTTTCTCCAGCAGGCCCTTGAGGTGGGCATGTAGCGGCTGGCACACAGCCTGGTAGCCCTGGGGGGTGAGGTGGAGGTAGTCATACAGGTCCTGGTGGGAGATGCTGCCGTCCGAGTGCACAAAGCCGGGGTCCACGTTGAGGAGGGAGGCGTGGGGGAGAGAGGACACAGCCTCCTGGACCAGCTTGTTGACCTGGGCATTCCTCTCCCGCAGGGAGTTGGGCATCTTACCTCTGGGCAGCACTCCCTGTGGTTGGAAACATACATGAAAGCACAGGAAGCTGCTGAGGGGAGAACGGTTCATAATAATGTCTGGAATGGAGCAAATGGAATGGCATCAAACAACAGAAAACCATGTGTGTGATAGTATTCCACTCATTCAGCTCCAGCCATTACCACAAGCCCATTCTCCCAAATTAAGGTCCCACCAACCTACTGTGCATTATTGTCACTAAAAGGCCATGCTAGAAAGGACAAACGTCACAATATGGTTAGCAATGATAATGGAGTCCATAAAGTATGCAGTTCATAATTTAAGTTTGTGTTATCAAAAAGGTTAATGGTTGCAAAGGGGATTTTCGAGGTGAACAAAGGGTAGTGCAGTCAATCATATTAATCTAAATCTTTTCAGTTTATTACAAGAATTCAAGGAGAACATCTCCAGAAAAGAAGCCATCTCTTAGAAGGTGCTTATATTTCTTATTTCACCTTTATTTAACCAGGTAGGCTAGTTGAGAACAAGTTCTCATTTACAACTGTGACCTGGCCAAGATAAAGCAAAGCAGTTTGACACAAACACAGAGTTACACATGGAATAAACAAACATACAGTAAATAATTCAGTAGAAAAGAAAGTATATACAGCTGGTGCAAATGGAGGTAAGATAAGGGAGGTAAGGCAATAAAATAGGCCATAGTGGTGAGGTAATTACGATATAGCAATTAAACACGAGTGGTAGATGTGCAGAAGATGCAAGTTGAGATACTGGGGTGCAAAGGAGCAAAATAAATAAATACATTATGGGGATGAGGTTGTTGGATTGGCTATTTAAAGATGGGGTATGTACAGGTGCAATGATCTGTGAGCTGCTCTCACAGCTGGTGCTTGAAGTTAGTGAGGGAGATAAGAGACTCCAGCTTCCGCAACTTTTGCAGTTCGATCCAGTCTTTGGCAGCAGAGAATTGGAAGGAAAGGCGGCCAAAGGAGAATTGGCTTCGGGGATGACCAATGAAATATACCTGCTGGAGCGCGTGCTGTGGGTGGGTGCTGCTATGGTTACCAGTGAACTGAGATAAATTGAGGCTTTAACTGGCAAAGAATTGTAGATTACCTGGAGCCAGACGGTTTGGCGACAAGTATAAAGCGAGGGCCAGCCAACGAGTGCATACAGGTCACAGTGGTGGGTAATATATGGGGCTTTGGTGACAAAACAGATAGCACTGTAGACTACATCTAATTTGTTGAGTAGAGTGTTGGAGGATCGGTAGGATAGTCAGTTTTACAAGGGTATGTTTGGCAACATGAGTGAAGGATGCTTTGTTGCCAAATAGGAAGCCAATTCTAGATTTAATTTGGGATTCGAGATGCTTAATGTGTGACAGAGTTGAAAGCCTTGGCCAGGTTGATGAATACAGCTGCACAGTATTCTCTTTATCGATGACAGTTTTGATATCGTTTAGGACCTTGAGCGTGGCTGAGGTGCATCCATGACCAGCACGGAAGTCAGATTGCATAGCGGAGAAGGTACGGTGCGATTCAAAATGGTCGGTGATCTGTTTGTTATCTTCGCTTTCAAAGACCTTAGAAAGGCAGGGTAGGATAGATATAAGTCTGTAGCAGGTTGGGTCTAGAGTGTCTCCCCCATTGAAGAGGGGGATGACCGCGGCAGCTTTCCAATCTTTGGGGATCTCAGACGATACGAAAGAGAGATTGAACAGGCTAGTAATAGGGGTTGCAATAATTGCGGCAGATAATTTTAGAAAGAGAGGGTCCAGATTGTCTAGCCCGGCTGATTTGTAAGGGTCCAGATTTTGCAGCTCTTTCAGAACATAAGCTATCTGGATTTGGGTGAAGGAAAAATGGGGAGGCTTGGGAGAGCTGCTGTCGGGGGTGCAGGGCAGTTGACAGGGATAGGAGTAGCCAGGTGGAAAGCATGGCCAGCCGTAGAAAAATGCTTACTGAAATTCTCAATTATCGTGGATTTATCAGTGGTGACAGTGTTTCCTAGCCTCAGTGCAGTGGGCAGCTGGGAGGAGGTGCTCTTATTCTCCATGGACTTTACAGTGTCCCAGAACTTTTTGGAGTTTGTGCTACAGGATGCAAATTTCTGTTTCAAAAAGCTAGCCTTAGCTTTCCTAGCTGCTTGTGTATATTGGTTCCTAACTTCCCTGAAAAGTTGCATATCGTGGGGGCTATTTGATGCCACAGGATGTTTTTGTGCTGGTCAAGGGCAGTCAGGTCTGGAGTGAACCAAGTGCTATATCTGTTCCAGGTTAAATTTTTTTGAATGGGGCATGCTTATTTAAGATGGTGAGGAAGGCCCTTTAAAGAATAACCAGTTATCCTCTACTGACAGGATGAGGTCAATATCCTTCCAGGATACCCGGGCCAGGCCTGCTCACTGAAGTATTTTAGAGAGTGTTTGACAGTGATGAGGGGTGGTCGTTTGACCGCAGACCCATTATGGGTGCAGGCAATGAGGCAGTGATCGCTGAGTCCTTAGTTGAAGACAGCAGACGTGTATTTGGAGGGCAAGTTGGTGAGGATGATATCTATGAGGGTGCCCGTGTTTACAGATTTGGGGTTGTACCTGGTAGGTTCATTGATAGATCATTTGTGTGAGATTGAGGGCATCAAGCTTAGATTGTAGGGTGGCCGGGGTGTTAAGCATGTCCCTTAGCATGGCTTAGGTCATCTAGCAGCACGAGCTCTGAAGATAGATGGGGGGCAATCAATTCACATATGGTGTCCAAGGCACAGCTGGGGACAGAAGGTAGTCTATAACAAGGGGCAACAGTGAGAGAGACTTGTTTCTGGAAAGGTGGATTTTTAGAACTAGAAGCTCGGATTGTTTGGGCAGACCTGGACATTATGACAGAACTCTGCAGGCTTTTTCTGCAGTAGATTGCCACACCGCCCCATTTGGCAGTTCTATCTGGTCGGAAAATGTTATAGTTAAGGATGGACATTTCAGGGTTTTTGGTGGTCTTCCTAAGTCAGGATTCAGACACGGCTAGGACATTCGGGTTGGCAGAGTGTGCTAAGGCAGTGAATAAAACAAACTTGGGGGGAGGCTTCTAATGTTAACATGCATGAAACCAAGGCTTTTACGGTTACAGAAGTCAACAAATGAGAGCGCCTGGGGAATGGGAGTGGAGCTAAGCACTGCTGGGCCTGGATTAACCTCTACATCACCAGAGGAACAGAGGAGTAGGATAAGGGTACAGCTAAAGGCTATAAGAACTGGTTGTCTAGTACGTTCGGAACAGAGTAAAAGGAGCATGTTTCTGGGTGCGATAGAACTGGAGGTTTAGCTAAGTCATATTGAGCAGGACTAGAGGCTCTACAGTGAAATAAGACAATAATCACTAACCAGAAGAGCAATGGACAAGGCATATTGACATTAGGGAGAGGCATGCCTAGCAGAGTGACCACAGGGGTCCAGTGAGTAGTTAAGCTGGCTGGAGACACGGCAATTCAGACAGCCAGCGGGCCAGGGCTAGCAAGCTAGCAGAAGGGCCTTAGAGGTACGTCGCAACAGAAGAAGTCTGTTGTAGCCTCCTCATGCGGAGCCTCGCCGTGATGGTTTAGTAGGGTTCCGTGTAGTAAAGGTTCCCAGTCCAATTGGCAAAATAGGTACAGTGGCCCAAGAAAATTGGCCGATCGACCTATTCAGCTAACAGTCCGATATGCTCTAGACAGTGAAAATAAGTCCGGTGTGCTCTGGTTTGAATAATTTTCAAACTGGCGCAAACTGGCGAGAGATTTCCGAGCTAGAGGTTAGCTGATGTCTGCTAGCAGTGGTTAGCTAACTACTACCTAGTAGCTAGTTAGCTGGCTAGCCTCTGTTGGGCGATTCTGGTTCGAAAGTAAAGTAAAATACTTTAGAAAATAGCAGATCATACCACATTGGGTGAGGATGGTTGCAGGAGAGTATATTGAAGTTGATGTTTAGGAAAAATATAAAAAAGATAAGAAAAAATATATATATACACGGGACAAGACGAAAACAAAGACATCTGAGTGCTACGACATCTTGGAATATATTAATCCCACAGCACTGAGTGTTGACTAAACACCAGCCTGAAGGAAGTCACAAAATCAGCAGCTACAGAATCGCAGTGTCACAGATACAGTTGAAGTCGGAAGTTAACATGCACTTACTTCCGGCGCAGACAGAGATGGCCGCCTCGCTTCGCGTTCCTAGGAAACTATGCAGTTTTTTGTTTTTTTACGTGTTATTTCTTAGATTAGTACCCCAGGTCATCTTAGGTTTCATTACATATAGTCGAGAAGAACTACTGTATATAAGATCAGCGTCAACTCACCATCAGCACGACCAAGAATATGTTTTTCGCGACGCGGATCCTGTGTTCTGCCTTACAAACAGGACAACGGAATGGATTGCATGCAGAGACCCAAAAAAACGACTCCGAAAAAGAGGGAAACGAGGCGGTCTTCTGGTCAGACTCCGGAGACGGGCACACCGTGCACCACTCCCTAGCATTCTTCTTGCCAATGTCCAGTCTCTTGACAACAAGGTTGATGAAATCCGAGCAAGGGTAGCATTCCAGAGGGACATCAGAGACTGTAACGTTCTGTGCTTCACGGAAACATGGCTCACTGGAGAGACGCTATCCGAAGCGGTGCAGCCAACGGGTTTCTCCACGCATCGCGCCGACAGAAACAAACACATTTCTGGTAAGAAGAGGGGTGGGGGCGTATGCCTTATGGCTAACGAGAAATGGTGCGATGAAAGAAACATACAGGAACTCAAATCCTTCTGTTCACCTGATTTTGAATTCCTCACAATCAAATGTAGACCGCATTATCTACCAAGAGAAGCTTGACACATCGATGGCTCTGAACGAACTTTATTTAACTCTTTGCAAACTGGAAACCATTTATCCGGAGGCTGCATTCATTGTTGCTGGGGATTTTAACAAGGCTAATCTGAAAACAAGACTCCCTAAATTTTATCAGCATATCGATTGCGCAACCAGGGGTGGAAAAACCTTGGATCACTGTTACTCTAACTTCAGCGACGCATTTAAGGCCCTGCCCCGCCCCCCTTTCGGAAAAGCTGACCACGACTCCATTTTGCTGATCCCTGCCTACAGACAAAAACTAAAACAAGAAGCTCCCACGCTGAGGTCTGTCCAACGCTGGTCCGACCAAGCTGACTCCACACTCCAAGACTGCTTCCATCACGTGGACTGGGACATGTTTCGTATTGCGTCAGACAACAACATTGACGAATACGCTGATTCGGTGTGCGAGTTCATTAGAACGTGCGTTGAAGATGTCGTTCCCATAGCAACGATTAAAACATTCCCTAACCAGAAACCGTGGATTGATGGCAGCATTCGCGTGAAACTGAAAGCGCGAACCACTGCTTTTAATCAGGGCAAGGTGTCTGGTAACATGACAGAGTACAAACAGTGCAGCTATTCCCTCCGCAAGGCTATCAAACAAGCTAAGCGTCAGTACAGAGACAAAGTAGAATCTCAATTCAACGGCTCACACACAAGAGGCATGTGGCAGGGTCTACAGTCAATCACGGACTACAGGAAGAAATCCAGCCCAGTCACGGACCAGGATGTCTTGCTCCCAGGCAGACGAAATAACTTTTTTGCCCACTTTGAGGACAATACAGTGCCACTGACACGGCCTGCAACGGAAACATGCTGTCTCTCCTTCACTGCAGCCGAGGTGAGTAAAACATTTAAACGTGTTAACCCTCGCAAGGCTGCAGGCCCGGACGGCATCCCCAGCCGCGCCCTCAGAGCATGCGCAGACCAGCTGGCTGGTGTGTTTACGGACATATTCAATCAATCCCTATACCAGTCTGCTGTTCCCACATGCTTCAAGAGGGCCACCATTGTTCCTGTTCCCAAGAAAGCTAAGGTAACTGAGCTAAACGACTACCGCCCCGTAGCACTCACTTCCATCATCATGAAGTGCTTTGAGAGACTTGTCAAGGACCATATCACCTCCACTCTACCTGACACCCTAGACCCACTCCAATTTGCTTACCGCCCAAATAGGTCCACAGACGATGCAATCTCAACCACAATGCACACTGCCCTAACCCATCTGGACAAGAGAAATACCTATGTGAGAATGCTGTTCATTGACTACAGCTCGGCATTCAACACCATAGTACCCTCTAAGCTCGTCATCAAGCTCGAGACCCTGGGTCTCGACCCCGCCCTGTGCAACTGGGTACTGGACTTCCTGACGGGCCGCCCCCAGGTGGTGAGGGTAGGTAACAACATCTCCTCCCCGCTGATCCTCAACACTGGGGCCCCACAAGGGTGCGTTCTGAGCCCTCTCCTGTACTCCCTGTTCACCCACGACTGCGTGGCCACGCACGCCTCCAACTCAATCATCAAGTTTGCGGACGACACAACAGCGGTAGGCTTGATTACCAACAACGACGAGACGGCCTACAGGGAGGAGGTGAGGGCCCTCGGAGTGTGGTGTCAGGAAAATAACCTCACACTCAACGTCAACAAAACTAAGGAGATGATTGTGGACTTCAGGAAAGAACAGAGGGAACACCCCCCTATCCACATCGATGGAACAGTAGTGGAGAGGGTAGCAAGTTAAGTTCCTCGGCATACACATTACAGACAAACTGAATTGGTCCACTCACACAGCATCGTGAAGAAGGCGCAGCAGCGCCTCTTCAACCTCAGGAGGCTGAAGAAATTCGGCTTGTCACCAAAAGCACTCACAAACTTCTACAGATGCACAATCGAGAGCATCCTGGCGGGCTGTATCACCGCCTGGTACGGCAACTGCTCCGCCCTCAACCATAAGGCTCTCCAGAGGGTAGTGAGGTCTGCACAACACATCACCGGGGGCAAACTACCTGCCCTCCAGGACACCTACACCACCCGATGTTACAGGAAGGCCATAAAGATCATCAAGGACATCAACCACCCGAGCCACTGCCTGTTCACCCCGCTATCATCCAGAAGGCGAGGTCAGTACAGGTGCATCAAAGCTGGGACCGAGAGACTGAAAAACAGCTTCTATCTCAAGGCCATCAGACTGTTAAACAGCCACCACTAACATTGAGTGGCTGCTGCCAACACACTGACACTGACTCAACTCCAGCCACTTTAATAATGGGAATTGATGGGAAATTATGTAAATATATCACTAGCCACTTTAAACAATGCTACCTTATATAATGTTACTTACCCTACATTATTCATCTCATATGCATACGTATATACTGTACTCTATATCATCGACTGCATCCTTATGTAATACATGTATCACTAGCCACTTTAACTATGCCACTTTGTTTACATACTCATCTCATATGTATATACTGTACTCGATACCATCTACTGTATCTTGCCTATGCTGCTCTGTACCATCACTCATTCATATATCCTTATGTACATATTCTTTATCCCCTTACACTGTGTATAAGACAGTAGTTTAGGAATTGTTAGTTAGATTACTTGTTGGTTATTACTGCATTGTCGGAACTAGAATCACAAGCATTTCGCTACACTCGCATTAACATCTGCTAACCATGTGTATGTGACAAATAAAATTTGATTTGATTTGACTTAGGTTGGAGTCATTAAAACACATTTTTCAACCACTCCACAAATGTCTTGTTAACAAACTACAGCTTTGGCAAGTTGGTTAGGACATCTACTTTTTGCATGACAAGTAATTTTTCCAACAATTATTTCCAGACAGATTATTTCACTGTATCACAATGCCAGTGGGTCAGAAATTTACATACACTAAGTTGACTGTGCCTTTAAACAGTTTGGAAAAATCCAGAAATTATGTCATGGCTTTACAAGCTGCTGATAGGCTAATTGACATCATTTGAATAAGTTGGAGGTGTACCTGTGGATGTATTTCAAGGCCTACCTTCAAACTCAGTGCCTTCTTGCTTGACATCATGGGAAAATCAAAAGAAATCAGCCAAGACCTCAGAAAAAAAATTGTAGACCTCTACAAGTCTGGTTCATCCTTGGGAGCAATTTCCAAACGCCTGAAGGTACCACGTTCATCTGTACAAACAATAGTACGCAAGTAAACACCATGGGACCACGCAAACGTCATTACCGCTCAGGAAGGAGGCGCTTTCTGTCTCCTAGAGATGTATGTACTTTGGTGCAAAAAGTGCAAATCAATCCCACCCAGAACAACAGCAAAGGACCTTGTGAAGATGCTGGAGGAAACAGGTACAAAAGTATCTATATCCACAGTAAAACGAGTCCTATATCGACATATCCTGAAAGGCCGCTCAGCAAGGAAGAAGCCACTGCTCCAAAGCCGCCATAAAAAAAGCCAGCCTACGGTTTTCAACTGCAGATGAGGACAAAGATCATACTTTTTTGAGAAATGTCCTCTGGTCTGATGAAACAAAAAGAGAACTGTTTGGCCATAATGACCATCGCTATGTTTGGAGGAAAGGGGGGGGGCTTGTAAGTCGAAGAACACCTTCCCAACCGTGAAGCACGGGAACGGCAGCATTATGTTGTGGGGGTGCTCTGCTGCAGGAGGGACTGGTGCACTTCACAAAATAGATGGCATCATGATGAGGGAAATTATGTGGATATATTGAAGCTTCATCTCAAGACATCAGTCAGGAAGTTAAAGCTTGGTCGCAAATGGGTCTTCCAAAAAAGCATACTTCCAAAGTTGTGGCAAAATGGCTTAAGGACAACAAAGTCAAGGTATTGGAGTGGCCATCACAAAGTCCTGACCTCAATCCCATAGAAAATTTGTGGGCAGAACTGAAAAAGCGTGTGCGAGCAAGAATGCCTACAAACCTGACTCAGTTACACCTGCTCTGTCAGGAGGAAAGGGCCAAAATTCACTCAACTTATTGTGGGAAGCTTGTGGAAGGCTACCCGACACGTTTGACCCAAGTTAAACAATTTAAAGTCAATGCTACCGAATACAAATTGAGTGTATGTGAACTTCTAACCAACTGGGAATGTGATGAAAGAAATAAAAGCTTAAATAAATATTTCTACTATTATTCTGACCTTTCACATTTTTAAAATAAAGTGGTGATCCTAACTGACCTAAGACAGGGAATTTTTACTAGGATTAAAATGTCAGGAATTGTGAAGAACTGAGTTTAAATGTATTTGGCTGTGTATGTAAAACTTCCAACTTCAACTGTACATAATAATTGTGTCCTCAGCAAAGTCTGGCAGAAAACTTTAACCAGAACATTCAACACCGGCAGACATTTGATACTGGCAGTTAAACAGGTCAAAGATAGAACAATCAGTACTTAGTAACAGTAAATCAAATACAGGAAAATGATTAATCAAACATTTCCCATTAATGGTTTAAGTCACATTTGTGGTAGAAAAGAGGTAGAGTACAACCTACCAGCACAAGAGTGTAAGCCTTCGGCAGCTTGTCCTTAATGAGTTGGACTATGGCCATGATGCCTCCACAGATCTGTTCTGCAGTGTGACCATGATTATTGGTGCCCACCCACAGCACCACAACCTGATGAGGCAGAGACACAAACATGAACTTGGTGAGCAGTTTCATTCATACCACTTGATTTAAAAACATGTTCAATGGTTGATACTGAAAGTGCTTGTTGACCCAGGAACAGGCTTGGGACCACGGGTCTGTGCAGCCATTAGGGTTTAAATCGAAACAATGAGGAGTATATGATCAACTCAAATGTAACATACTAACATGTTTGTGTCGGTGTATATACATGCCTTTGGGCTAATGTGGCCCAACTCTCCATTGCTCAATCTCCACAAGACATGCTGTGTTTCATCACCTCCCACCCCAAAGTTGAGAGCGTGGAGAGGAGAAAACAGGTCTCGCCACACCTGACAAAGACACATCAACACCATTATGTTAACTAGCATAACATAGCAGCTAACATGTGCTTTCTTCAGCAATGACAAGACTTGTAATCAGAAAATATTTCAATGTGGCAAATGATTTTGGCTTAAGTTCCAAACAACAAACGTCACCAATGTTTGCAGTCCCATTACAGCTGCCAGGATAGAGAGATTACCTCAAACTGGTGCAAGAGCTGGACAAGAGAGTCTCCTACAAACAGGACATCAGGTTCCTTGTCCTTGCTGTTAGACACAAAGTGGTTATGCTGTATGCAGAGGGAGAGAGGAATGGAGATACCTAGTCAATGCATTCAACCCAAAATGTGTCTTCCACATTTAACCTAACCACTCTGAATCAGGACACGAGAGGAAATTGACCTTCCAAGACTATAACTGCTGCTGTTATTCTAAAATGGCAGATGTAATGTATTGGTGAGGCAAACAGCAGGACACACACCAAAGACATCCATCGCCCATCTCCCTGGGTGTCCACGCCAGGAGTGGGTGTGGCGGCGGGGTTGGAGTCTTCTGAGCTCATCACTTTGTCTGTCTAGTGTCAGAAAGAATCAAAGTGAAAATTATGTCTCAGTAGATTAGAGCTGATGGATGCTTATTGTATGTGAATCAATAAAGCAACTAACTATGGGTAGCTAGCTAGGTAACTACAGTAGAATACCGCAAAACCATTCCAAGTGAAATGTGTAACCCTATTAACAAATGGGCGTACACTGGCATTATGGGACCTAATAATAGTATATAATGAATAACGATGGCAGAAACGAATACTTTAGCACAAATAACCAAAACACGAGCTAGCTAGCTGACCATTTCTGTAGCCTGGCATATTTCAAGCCAGGCTACAGGAATAGTCAGCTAGCTATACAGTACTGTAGCTAGCTAATCATTCAGTTAGTATAAAGTGCTACGAACCAATGATGCATTGGCAATGTGGTGCATCAACATACCGGCGTTCAGACTTTTTCATATTAATAGATGAGATCGCTGAATAGCTAACATTTATTATTGTTTTACAATACCGTAATGGTGGTTCAGTCCGCCTGACGTCGCTGAAAGTAACATTTCAAGTAACTACAGAATGTACCATTGACCACTCATAGGTGAGCTACTTCAGTAAAATACCGTTTTGTTTTCAGTCTAGTAATATGTATACGCATATAAGTAGTAATGTGTATGAATACCTCCCTGAAACACGATTTTCACAGTAAATTACGGCTATCAACGTGACTGCCAAAGGGAATTATAGTTGCGGATAAAATCTAGCCTACCTCCTCATGTCTAGATTTGGACTCGCCCAGTGGTGTTCACGAGTAAAATGCGCGCCGCCGTCGCGCAGACTTGATGTTTTTGTCATTTAGCAGAAGCTCTTATCCAGGGCAATAGAGTGCTTACATTCTCATACTTTTTTTCTGGCGGGCCGGGCGCAGTGCGCGATGGCCAGGTGCACAGTGTTTCCTCTGACACATTGGTGCGTCTGGGTTGTGTTGGAGGCGCGCTGTGTTAAGAAGCAGTGTGGCTTGGTTGGGTTGTGTTTCGTAGGAAGCAGGGCTTTCGCGTGGTAGCGATGAGACAAGATTGTAATTACTAACAATTGGATACCACACAAAGGGGGTAAAATTTTAAATTCTTAATGTTAAAAAAAAAGGTTAGTGAGGGAGATATAAGTCTCCAACTTCAGCAATTTTTGCAATTCGTTCCAGTCATTGGCAGCAGAGAACTGGACGGAAAGGTGACCAAAGCGGGTGTTAGCTTTGGGGATGACCAGTGAGATATACCTGCTTGAGCGCTTGCTACGGGTGGGAGTTGTTAAGTTGACCAGTGAGCTGAGGTAAGGCGGAGCTTTACCTAGCAAAGACTTATAGATTACCTGGAGCCAGTGGGTCTGGCGATGAATATGTAGCGAGGGCCAACTGACAAGAGCATACAGGTCGCAGTGGTGGGTGGTATAAGGGGCTTTGGTTACAAAGCGGATGGCACTGTGATAGACTGCATCCAGTTTGCTGAGTAGGTGACGCAACAGAATGCCTTGTGGAGATTGAGCGATGGAGAGTTGGCCCACATCAGCCCAAAGGTATGTATACACCCAGACAACACGTTAGTACATTACATTAGAGTTGATCATACACTACTCCTTGTTCAGATTTAAACCCTAATGGCTGCACAGACCCGTGGTCCCAAGCATTTTCCTGGGCCAAAAAGCACTTTCAGTATCTATCATTGAACATGCTTTTAAATCAAGTGGTATGAATGAAACTGCCCACCAAGTTGATGTTTGTGTCTCTGCCTCATCAGGTTGTGGTGCTGTGGGTGGGCACCAATAATCATGGTCACACTGCAGAGCAGATCTGTGGAGGCATCATGGCCATAGTCCAACTCATCAAGGACAAGCTGACTTGCAGAGGACACACGGATAATTATCTCTGACACTGTGATTCTGTAGCCGCTGATGTTGTGACTTCCTACAAGCCTATCGGGCTGGTGTTTACTCAACACTCGTTGCTGTGGGATTAATATATAAGTGCCTTCTCAGAGAAGCTTGTTAGACATGCCTCTTGGCTTCTGTTCTGGAGATGTTCTCTGTGAATTCTTGTAATAAACTGAAATGATTTAGATTAATATGATTGACTGCTCTCCCCTTTGTTCACCTCGAAAATCCCCTTTACAACCATTAACCTTTTTGATAACACAAACTTAAATTATTAACTGCATACTTTATGGACTCAATTATCATTGCTAACCACAGTAACGAGTGGGCTGGAAGAAAAGCCCGCACTAAAGGCTTTCTAGAACCAGGGTTGGTAACCACTGCACTACTCCATTCTATTGGACCATAATGTATGGGGCGGCAGGTACCCTAGTGGTTAGAGCGTTGGACTAGTAACAGAAAGGATGCTGGATCAAATCGCCAAGCTGACAAGGTAAAAATCTATCGTTCTAACCCTGAACAAGGCAGTTAATCCACTGTTCCTAGGCCGTCATTGTAAATAAGCATTTCTTTACTGACTTGCCTAGTTAAAAAATGTAGAGGACCGCTAAGCACTAATAGGCTCAAACATCTGTGTTGCTAGTCAGATTTGACTGCTTATCAGCAACTGATTTGATTGAGCTGATTTGAGAGATTATCCTTCTCTTTAGTTTCATGCTGTATGGTGGATATGATGAACAATATGCCAGGATCTCTCTCCTCTGGCTGATAGATACATTATAAGAGCTTCCCCACAGAAAGGTTAGGAGAATCTGAAAAGCTACCATACTAAAGGTTTGTTTTCTTTCCTCTGTCAAATTACCACATTTTCTGTCTTTTTCTCTGCACTTTGAAAATATATACAGTCCTAGTGATCTTATTGGTTACTAATAATATAATTTAAAGTCCCTTTAATGGTGTCATATGGGTTTAGACACAGACCATTTATGTTGACGATAAAACAAGGCGTTGTTTGGCTCCACTGTTAAAGCATTACTTGTTTCCAGTATCTGTTTACCACCGTTGCTTGTTGTTACATGTGAAGATTCCCTGAATATGTCGTATTTTGGCTGTACCAAGATATGCATAGTAGGGCAGAGACTGGTCGGTATTTGACTTGGATGATACTGTATGACACTGTAGTCAGTGTGTATGCATGTGTTGTAGCTAGCTTATTTTTTTCTTGCACTCTTCATTCAAAGGCAGTCACCCCACGAGACCCAAGACTCCTTATAAAAGGCTGCTTTGACTGTTTGTATATACTGCTTACAACGATGGTTGTGTTGTTAATCTTGGATTGTGAAAAATAGGAATGTGTGATGTCAAAATGCTATGCATTAAAAACCAATGAAACCTTAAGCTTCTGGACATTGCTTCTTTGTTTGCAACTTCCAACCACTGAAGTGTATCTGCATGATGGCTCTGCAAAGATGTTTTTTTTAACCAAGATAATAAAATAATTGACCTTTAGCTGTAGCTTGTCAAAACATCTAGTGTGTGTTCCAGTGTGTGTGTGTGATTGATTAATGTACTCAAACTAATGGGTGCAGCAAGAGTACACATGGAACACAACAAGGAGCGATGTGTTGGATTGCGATGACCAAACAGTTTTATACCTGCATGTGTTGTAAGCACATCCAAGATACTGTGTACCTGTATGAATTGAGTTATGTCTGAGCAGAGAACCACAAGAGAGCTGTCTAGTGACAAACAGTACCGTGATGAGACGTTGGACTCACTAATTCGTTTGGTTATTTGGATTTGTCAGTTGTCATGAAGTATTTGTTTATCAGTTCCACCTAACAGCTTCAAACATGCCTGAAGTGTAAATATCTGTTTTTAAGTCGGTCTTGAGGTTTTGTCGACGTGGGTGTGAATGATCCAGCCAATCCAGCGTAGCGGTGTGGAGCCCAATTTCATGACTGATTAATGGAATCCAGCAAGTACCAAACCGTTATGCCGTGTAAGAAAGTTTATTTCCTGTAATTGTCAATGTAAGATTTGACTGCAATTGACTTCTCTAACCCTTTCACACAAACTCATTTTAGTTTGCTCGAATCGCTTGAATGATGATCTGGGCAGCATATTTGTCACGATCATGTGGAGAGACAGACCAAAGCGCAACGTGATATCGGTTCAACATCTTTTTTATTATAGGAGAACTGAAAAAAAGAAAGAATACACGACACGTGACACTCATGCAGTGCTCACAGGGAACTACACAAAAACAAGATCCCACAAAACACAGTGGGGAAATGGCTGCCTAAATATTGGGAACCATACCAGGCCAACATAGAAATAAACACTAGATCACCCACCCTAGTCACACCCGACCTAACCAAAATAGAGAATAAAAAGGCTCTCTATGGTCAGGGTGTGACCATATTGATCTATCAGATCAATGACACTTTAATTTTCTCATTGTTTTGCTAGAGGAACATTTGATCATTGTCTTAATGTTTTCCAAGGAGACAGAATCACAGTGTCTAGCTGAATGTTTCAAGCGGCCTTCAAGTCTTCAGGTGAACATTCTATTTAATGAACGTTATTTGCTAGTTTGCTCTCAAAGAAGGTATATTTATTGAACATAAGCCATGAAGGCAGAAGAGTGTTTTGTGCCATAGTGTATCACAGATCAGTATCATAAAGGGCCCTCATCCACCTGTCAGGCTGACTTCACTCATCAGTAACACTATGAGGTGTTGTTTTGGCAAATGTCCACTCTTTCCAAAACTCTTGGTGTATATGACACAAAAAGCCACAAGGCAGGTGTTGGTTTAGGAAGGGGGACATGCCTCATACGACATGACCCATTTAATCTCAGACTGAGACACATCCATATGAAGGGGTGAAGTAACTGCAGAATTTAGTTGTTCATTCAGCAGAAGCTGCAGAGGTTATAATGCACATTCACAAGGATGGTGTGGCCATAGGAATGAGATTAAAGATGCTAATTCTGTTCTGTGTATTGGCATTCACTGGGCAAGGTAAAGTATTGAACATTCTGTTTGATTTAATGAAGGGAACACTAAAATAACACGTCCTACATCTGAATGAATGAAATATTCTTATTAAATACTTTTGTCTTTACATAGTTGAATGTGCTGATGAAAAAATCACTCAAAAATTATCAATGGAAATCAAATTTATCAACCCATGGAGGTCTGGATTTGGAGTCACACTCAAAATTAAAGTGGAAAACCACACTACAGCTGATCCAACATTGATGTAATGTCCTTAAAACAAGTCAAAATGAGGCTCAGTAGTGTGTGTGGCCTCCACGTGCCTGTATGACCTCCATACAACGCCTGGGCATGCTCCTGATGAGGTGGCGGATAGTCTCCTGACCTGGAATAAAGCATCCGCCAACTCCTGGACAGTCTGTGGTGCAACGTGGCGTTGGTGGATGGAGCGAGACATGATGTCCCAGATGTGCTCAATTGGATTCAGGTCTGGGGAACGGGCGGACCAGTCCATGGCATCAATGCCTTCCTCTTGCAGGAACTGCTGACACACTCCAGCCACATGAGGTCTAGAATTGTCTTGCATTAGGAGGAACCCAGGGCCAACCACACCAGCATATGATCTCACAAGGGGTCTGAGGATCTCATCTCGGTACCTAATGGCAGTCAGGCTACCTCTGGCGAGCACATGGAGGGCTGTGCGGTCCCCCAAAGAAATGCCACCCCACACCATGACTGACCCACCGCCAAACCGGTCATGCTGGAGGATGTTGCAGGCAGCAGAACGTTCTCCACGGCGTCTCCAGACTCTGTCACGTCTGTCACATGTGCTCAGTGAGAACCTGCTTTCATCTGTGAAGAGCACAGTGCGCCAGTGCCAAATTTGCCAATCTTGGTGTTCTCTGGCAAATGCCAAACGTCCTGCACAGTGTTGGGCTGTAAGCACAACCACCACCTGTGGACGCCGGGCCCTCATACCACCCTCATGGAGTCTGTTTCTGACCGTTTGAACAGAAACATCCACATTTGTGGCCTGCTGGAGGTAATTTTGCAGAGCTCTGGCAGTGCTCCTCCTGCTCCTTCTTGCACAAAGGCGGAGGTAGCGGTCCTGCTGCTGGGTTGTTGCCCTCCTACGGCCTCCTCCACGTCTCCTGATGTACTGGCCTGTCTCCTGGTAGCGCCTCCATGCTCTGGACACTACGCTGACAGACACAGCAAACCTTCTTGCCACAGCTCGCATTGATGTGCCATCCTGGATGAGCTGCACTACCTGAGCCACTTGTGTGGGTTGTAGACTCCATCTCATGCTACCACTAGAGTGAAAGCACTGCCAGCATTCAAAAGTGACCAAAACATCAGCCAGGAAGCATAGGAATTGAGAAGTGGTCTGTGATTATCACCTGCAGAACCACTCCTTTATTGGGGGTGTCTTGCTAATTGCCTATAATTTCCACCTGTTGTCTATTCCAATTGACATGTGAATTTGATTGTTTCCTTCTGATGTTTTGAGCGTTTCATGAAGCGTTGCAGACAGACATAACCATCTCATAGTAGTTGCATACAGACATCCATCATACATTAATATTCATCATACAGACATATCCATCATACAGACACATCAATCATGCAGACTCATCCATCACACATACAGTGGAAATTATTCAGACCCCTTGACTTTTTCCACATTTTGTTATGTTACAGCCTTATTCTAAAATGGATTAAATCGTTTTTCCCTCATCAATCCTAATAACATAGCAAAAACCGGTATTTAGACATTTTTGCAAAAGTATTCAGACCCATTGCTATGAGACTCGAAATCGAGCTCAGGTGCATCCTGTTTCCGTTGATTATCCTTTAGATGTTTTTACAGCTTGATTGGAGTAAATTAAATTGATTGTACATGATTTGGAAAGACACTCACCTGTCTATATAAGGTTGACAGTTGACAATGCATTTCAGAGCAAAAACCAAGTCCTGAGGTCGAAGGAATTGTCCGTGGAGCTCCGATACAGGATTGTGTCAAAGAGCCAAGATGGCGTAGCAGTGCAGACGTGTTTTGCTCGTCCTCTTGTGTACTTTTGTATTTTTTCGTATTTTTTTGTATATATTTCAATTTGATTTTCAATCTCTTCTCCATTTTAGTTCAATTATACCTTCCAGTAACCTGCCTCACCCAATGTGATACGGAACCGCTGTTATTTGTCATTTTTAGACCTTATAGCAAGAACCACAGCCATCAGATGCTAACCAGCTAATTAGCTACAAGCTATTTAGTCATTGTTAGTCACTGCTAGTGACCTTTACCTTCTGCACAGGTACCAGCCCTTTTTTGAAATATATATATTTGCCTGGATAATACTCACCAGCCTACCAGTAACGGACTGTCTCTCCATTACAACGCCGGATTCCTGCCGTAATCCCTGGACTATTCTCCTGATACCCAGTACCGAAGCTATCCCTGAGGTCCACCTCCCGGCCTACTCAGTTGTTCACCCGGACTCCACTCAAACACGGCTAGAACACACTACTCCACAGGATCCTTGCTGTATGCTCTGGACCTTGGCACCGGATCACCGCTGCTACCGAGTGGCTATAGTGCCTAACGCCTCTGCCCCAAAGCTAGCACCAGTTAGCCGTGAGCCAGGCACATCTCCCGGATAGAAAACTACATTACTACAACTACAATACCTCTTTCACCACCTGGCTTGGGTCCTTAGTCGACACGGCGCCCTGCCGCACCACCACGACAGGTCTGCCGACGACTACTCCATCCGCTGTGTCTTCAACCGGCCTCCTTCGGAGCAGACACTTCTACTAGCCCCGGGCTACTAACTTTAAAAGCTGCGTCGCCCATGTGCTAGCGTATTAACGACAACTCCGCGGCCTCCCTGTTCCATCTATTACTGCCCCCTGGACCCTATGATCACTTGGCTACATAGCTGATGCCCGCTGACTGTCCATTAATCACAATATTCCATTCTGTTTATATATATATATTTATTTATTTATTTATTTATATTTTTTGTTTATCTGCCGGCCCCAGCCGCGAACTCTGGCTCTGTGTGTAGTTAACTGACCCTCTGTCCATTCATCGCCATTTTACCTGTTGTTGTTTTAGCTGATTAGCTGTTGTTGTTGTCTTCGCTAGCTCTCCAAATCAACACTTGTGATTACTTTATGCCTCGCTGTATGTCTCTCTCATATGTCAATATGCCTTGTATACTGTTGTTTAGGTTAGTTATCATTGTTTTAGTTTACAATGGAGCCCCTAGTTCCACTCATTATACCTCGGATACTTTGTCCCACCTCCCACACATGTGGTGACCTCACCCATTATATCCAGCTTATCCAGAGATACAACCACTCTTATCATCACTCAGTGCCTGGGCTTATCCCCGCTGTACCCGCACCCCACCATTCCCGTCTGCACATTATGCCCTGAATCTATTCTACCACGCCCAGAAATCTGCTCCTTTTATTCTTTGTCCCCAACGCTCTAGGCGACCAGTTTTGATAGCCTTTAGTCGTACCCTCATCCTACTCCTCCTCTGTTCCTCGGGTGATGTGGAGGTAAACCCAGGCCCGCGTGACCCCAGGCACCCTCATTTGTTGACAATGTAACAATGTGAGAAACGCAAACTCGGTCTTTACTGAAGACTCATCTCTTCAGTGGGTCATATGATTGAGTGTAGTCTGGCCCAGGAGTGGGAAGGTGAACGGAAAGGCTCTGGAGCAACGAACCGCCCTTGCTGTCTCTGCCTGGCCGGTTCCCCTCTTTCCACTGGGATTCTCTGCCTCTAACCCTATTACAGGGGCTGAGTCACTGGCTTACTAGGGCTCTTTCATACCGTCCCTAGGAGGGGTGCGTCACCTGAGTGGGTTGATTCACTGATGTGGTCTTCCTGTCTGGGTTGGCGCCCCCCCTTGGGTTGTGCCATGGCGGAGATCTTTGTGGGCTATACTCAGCCTTGTCTCAGGATGGTAAGTTGGTGGTTGAAGATATCCCTCTAGTGGTGTGGGGGCTGTGCTTTGGAAAAGTGGGTGGGGTTATCTCCTTCCTGTTTGGACCTGTCCGGGGGTGTCCTCGGATGGGGCCACAGTGTCTCCTGACCCCTCCTGTCTCAGCCTCCAGTATTTATGCTGCAGTAGTTTATGTGTCGGGGGGCTGGGTCAGTTTGTTATATCTGGAGTACTTCTCCTGTCCAATTCGGTGTCCTGTGTGAATCTAAGTGTACGTTCTCTAATTCTCTCCTTCTCTCTCTCTTTCTCTCTCTCGGAGGACCTGAGCCCTAGGACCATGCCCCAGGACTACCTGACATGATGACTCCTTGCTGTCCCCAGTACACCTGGCGTGCTGCTGCTCCAGTTTCAACTGTTCTGCCTTATTATTATTCGACCATGATGGTCATTTATGAACATTTGAACATCTTGGCCATGTTCTGTTATAATCTCCACCCGGCACAGTCAGAAGAGGACTGGCCACCCCACATAGCCTGGTTCCTCTCTAGGTTTCTTCCTAGGTTTTGGCCTTTCTAGGGAGTTTTTCCTAACCACCGTGCTTCTACACCTGCATTGCTTGCTGTTTGGGTTTTTAGGCTGGGTTTCTGTACAGCACTTTGAGATATCAGCTGATGTACGAAGGGCTATATAAATAAATTTGATTTGATACCCAAGAAGACTCAAGGCTGGCATCGCTGCCAAAGATGCTTCAACAAAGTAAAGAGTAAAGGGTCTGAATACTTACGTAAATGTGATATCTCATTTCATTTTTAAGAAATTAGCAAGAATGTGTAAAAACCTGTTTTTGCTTTTTCATTATGTGTCGATTGATGAGGGGGGGGGGCGAACGATTTAATCAATTTGAGAATAAGGCTGTAACCTAACAAAATGTGAAAAAAGTCAAGGGGTCTGAGTACTTTCTGAATGCACGGTATGGAGGCTTAAATATCCTGACCTCGTGAGATATACATGCACATGGTGGAGGCTCAATCAAGCAAGTCTTGACTACTTTC
Source organism: Oncorhynchus masou masou (assembly GCF_036934945.1). NCBI lineage: Eukaryota > Metazoa > Chordata > Actinopteri > Salmoniformes > Salmonidae > Oncorhynchus > Oncorhynchus masou. The sequence goes on along the minus strand of NC_088241.1, from coordinate 7,724,369 downwards.
TTATGTCACTATCCCAAAAGATTAAAAGTGTTGATGGGGGACAGAATGCGGTCGGACCATCAAATAATTGGCATACTCTTACAGATTTTCCATGTGGGTGAGGATATTGGACATTTTATATTTACATTTTATATTTTACATTTAGCCTATTGGATGATAACTTGTTTTTAACTAGGACAGAATAATTTATAGCTGACTTTTTCTGACATAACATAGGTACAGCAGATTCCATATTAACAAAGGAAATGGAAGGACTAACAGTACAAATAGATAGCAATAAAAACTATAACATAAAGGCTCAGAATAAGTTAGAGGAAAAACAAAAAGAAATGGAGGAACTTAATCAAGAAAGATGAAATGTAATATATTCTAAAAAATATAGCAAACTTGATGGAATATGTGGAAAAATGCACCAAATATATTTTATCTTCAACATAGAAATGCGACCAACAATTATTTACCGAAACTTGTTACAAATGAACGAGTCACCCATGATTCCCCAAACAATATTTTGAAAGAGGAAGGAAGGTTTCGTTTCAGTCTCCTCCATCTCCACTCACTGAAGCTAATTGTATGGATTGTTTTTCTTTAATAATGTAAAATTACCAGCTGTACAGAAAGACTCATGTGAAGGTCAAACTACAGAGAGGGGAACTTCGAGATGCAATTAAAGCCTTTAAGTCCGGGAAATCTCCAGGGCTGGATGGCATACCAGTGGAGGTATACTAAACCTTTTTTATATACTCAGAGGACCGTTATTAGCATGTTTTAACCACTCCTATATTAATGCTAGATTATCAGACTCTCAACAAAAAGGTCTGATTTCATTATTACAAAAACAGGATCCAAGTGGTAAATATAAAGATCCAGTCCATTTACACAATTGGAGGCCTCTTACACGTCAGTGTTGTAATGGAAAAAATCGAGCAAAATGCATAGCGCATAGCAAAAAAAAGGTATTGTCTGATGTTATTCATCCTAATCAGACAGGTTTTTACATGGACGATACATTGGAGATAATATAAGACAAGTACTGAAACAATAGGACACTGAAACATCTGGGAAACTAGGCCTGGTATTCAGGCTTTTGATAAAGTACTACTGGAGTTTATATGTACGTAAATGCCCGGAATATTTCAATTTTGGAGAATCTCTTATAAAATGGGTTAAAGTTATGTGTAGTAACCCTAAGTGTAAAATAGTAAATAATGTATTTATTATTGCCATTGAAATGTTAGCTGTTAAAATCAGATCCAACAATAATATCAGGGGTGAGAAATACAGGGCTTAAAAACAAAGGTGTCATTGTACGCTGATGATTCATGTTTTGTTTTAAATCCACAATTTGGATCCCTCCACAGCCTCACAGAGGATCTAGATATTTTTTCACACCTCTCTGGATTACAACCAAGTTCTGATAAGTGCACTATATTACATACTGGATCAATAAATAATACAACTTTTACATTACTGTGTAGTTGACCAATAACATGGTCTGACGGTGATGTGGACATACTCGGTATACATATCCCAAAAGAAAGAAATTAACTCACTCCAATACATTTTTAAAGAAAGTTAGCAAAAATAGATCTTGCTACTATGGAAAGGAAAATACCTGTCTATTTGTGGAAAAACCACTACTGCAAAAATGGAAGAGGCAAGTGAAAGGGGGAAAGATAATTTTGAAAGTTTTTTTATTTTTAATTTTTTTATTTCACCTTGGCCAGGTCGCAGTTGCAAATGAGAACTTGTTCTCAACTAGCCTACCTGGTTAAATACATTTAACCAGGTAGGCTAGTTGAGAAAAAGTTCTCATTTGCAACTGCGACCTGGCCAAGTTAAAGCATAGCAGTGTGAACAGACAACACAGAGTTACACATGGAGTAAACAATTAACAAGTCAATAATACAGTAGAAAAAAGGAGAGTCTATATACATTGTGTGCAAAAGGCATGAGGAGGTAGGCGAATAATTACAATTTTGCAGATTAACACTGGAGTGATAAATGAAGTGATAAATGATCAGATGGTCATGTACAGGTAGAGATATTGGTGTGCAAAAGAGCATAAAATAAAATAAATAAAAACAGTATGGGGATAAGGTAGGTAAAAATGGGTGGGCTATTTACCGATAGACTATGTACAGCGGCAGCGATCGGTTAGCTGCTCAGATAGCAGATGTTTGAAGTTGGTGAGAGAGATAAAATTCTCCAACTTCAGCGATTTTTGCAATTCGTTCCAGTCAAGGGCAGCAGAGAACTGGAACGAAAGGCGCCCAAATGAGGTGTTGGCTTTAGGGATGATCAGTGAGATACACCTGCTGGAGCGCGTGTTACGGGTGGGTGTTGCCATCGTGACCAGTGAACTGAGATAAGACGGAGCTTTACCTAGCATGGACTTGTAGATGACCTGGAGCCAGTGGGTCTGGCGACGAATATGTAGCGAGGGCCAGCCGACAAGAGCATACAGGTCGCAGTGGTGGGTGGTATAAGGTGCTTTAGTGACAAAACGGATGGAACTGTGATAAACTGCATCCAGTTTGCTGAGTAGAGTGTTGGAAGCAATTTTGTAGATGACATCGCCGAAGTCGAGGATCGGTAGGATAGTCAGTTTTACTAGGGTAAGTTTGGCGGCGTGAGTGAAGAAGGCTTTGTTGCGGAATAGAAAGCCGACTCTTGATTTGATTTTCGATTGGAGATGTTTGATATGAGTCTGGAAGGAGAGTTTACAGTCTAGCCAGACACCTAGGTACTTATAGATGTCCACATTCTTCAAGTGCAGTCGCAAAACCATCAGCGCTATGATGAAACTGGCTCTCATGAGGACGCCACAGGAAAGGAAGACCCAGAATTGCCTCTGCTGCAAAGGATAAGTTCATTAGAGTTACCAGCCTCAGTAATTGCAGCCCAAATAAATGCTTCACAGAGTTCAAGTAACAGACACATCTGAACAACAGCTGTTCAGAGGAGACTTCATGAAATCAGGCCTTCATGGTCGAATTGCTGCAAAGAAACCACAACTAAGGGGACACCAATAAGAAGAAGATACTTGCTTGGGCCAAGAAACACGAGCAATGGACAATAGACCATTGGAAATATATCCTTTGGTCTGATGAGTCCAAATTTGAGATTTTTGGTTCCAACAGCTGTGTTTTTGTGAGACACACTGTGAAGCATGGAGGAGGAGGTGTGATGGTGTGGGGGTGCTTTGCTGGTGACACTGTCTCTGATTTATTTAGAATTCAAGTCACACTTAACCAGCATAGCTACCAAAGCATTCTGCAGCGATATGCCATCTAATCTGGTTTGCGCTTAGTGGGACTGTCATTTGTTTTTCAAAAGGCACAATGACTCAACACACCTCCAGACTGTGTAAGGGCTATTTGACCAAGAAAGAAAGTGATGGAGAGCTGCATCAGATGACCTGGCCTCCACAATCACCCGACCTCAACCCAATTGAGATGCTATGGGATGAGTTGGACCACAGAGTGAAGGAAAAGCAACCAACAAGTGCTTAGCATATGTGGGAACTCCTTCAAGACTGTTGTAAAAGCATTCCAGCTAAAGCTGGTTGAGAGAATGGCAATAGTGTTTATAGCTATCATCAAGTCAAAGTGACTACTTTGAAGAATCTATGATCTAAAATATATTTTGATTTGTTTAACACTTTTTTGGTTACGACATTATTCCATATGTGTTATTTCATAGATTTGATGTCTTCACTATTATTCTACAATGTAGAACCACATCCCTTTGCAAAGACACCTTTTGGAATCCTGTTTTCTAAGAGTGTATATGCCATCTACATCAAAGCTTTTTGATGTCCCTTTATCCTTTATTACACTTGCTCATGGATTGCTTCTCACTCAGGAATATTGACTGGGATTTAATGACATGTATCTGCCTGTCTCTCTGTTTACCGTTTATTATACAAACCCACTAACCACAGGTCCTGCCTCCACACACATCACTCTAGTCACTGTTTACTGTATAAACACGGTTCAGATGTAAATAACTCTTCTAAGGTCATATATAAATACAGTAACCATCCTGGTCAGGAGAGATGAACAGGGTTACGATACAAGGAAGTTGGAAATTAGCCAAAGGGTAAAATGTTTTTACAAAACTGCCATTTAGGGGAAGCAAGGGGAAGATATCAGGACAGGGACATTTGGAATACCTTTGTACTGTCATCTCTATTGTAATGCAAGGTCTCTTTCATGATCATGTGAAAAGTCAATTGTTATGGAAATGCTGGGATGTGTTTTTCTATGGAAATTATGTTAAAGGAAATTATGAGGCAACTATGATGGTGATACGATATGGAAAAATATCATCCTGAATATTAAGGCTATACTCACTTCATGTTACACACATAGATACTCAACCATGCAAATTGGCTGGGTTATTATTTATTTGGACATCACACATTAAAATAAAAATCAAATCAAATTTTATTTGTCACATACACATGATTAGCAGATGTTAATGCGAGTGTAGCGAAATGCTTGTGCTTCTAGTTCAGACAATGCAGTAATAACCAATGAGTAATCTAACCATTTTCACAACAACTACCTTTTACACACAAGTGTAAAGGAATGAAGAATATGTACATAAAAATATATGAATGATTGATGGTACAGAACGGCAAAGTCAAGATGCAGTAGATGGCATCGAGTACAGTTTAAACATATAAGATGAGAAATGTAGGGTGTGTAAACATAATAAAGTTGCATTGTTTAAATTGGCTAGTGATACATGTATTACATCAAGATGGCAAGATGCAGTAGATAGTATAGATTACAGCATATACTGTACATATGAGATAAGTAATGTAGGATGTGTAAACATTATATGAAGTGGCATTGTTTAAAGTGGCTAGTGATACATTATTAAAGTGGCTGGAGTTGAGTCAGTATGTTGGCAGCAGCCATTCAATGTTAGTGGTGGCTGTTTAACAGTCTGATGGCCTTGAGATTGAAGCTGTTTTTCAGTCTCTCGGTCCCTGCTTTGACGCACCTGTGCTGAACCTCGCCTTCTGGATGATAGCGGGGTGAACAGGCAGTGGCTCTTGTGGTTGTTGTCCTTGATTATCTTTTTGGCCTTCCTGTGACATCGGGTGGTGTAGGTGTCCTGGAGGGCAGGTAGTTTGCACCCGGTGATGCGGTGTGCAGACCTCACTACCCTCTGGAGAGCCTTACGGTTGTGGGCGGAGCAGTTGAAGTACCAGGCGGTGATACAGCCCGCCAGGATGTTCTCAATTGTGCATCTGTAAAAGTATGAGAGTGCTTTTGGTGACAAGCCAAATTTCTTCAGCCTCCTTAGGTTAAAGAGGCGCTGCTGCACCTTCTTCACCACGCTGTCTGTGTGGGTGGACCAATTCAGTTTGTCCGTGATGTGTACACCGAGAAACTTCAAACTTACTACCCTCTCCACTACTGTCCCGTCGATGTGGATAGGGGGGTGCTCCCTCTGCTGTTTCCTGAAGTCCACGATCATCTCCTTTGTTTTCTTGATGTTGAGTGTGAAGTTATTTTCCTGACACCACACTTCGAGGGCCTTCACCTCCTCCCTGTAGGCCGTCTTGTCATTGTTGGTAATCAAGCCTACCACTGTAGTGTCGTCTACAAACTTGATGATTGAGTTAGAGGCGTGCATTGCCACGCAGTCATGGGTGAACAGGGAGTACAGGAGAGGGCTCAGAACTCACCCTTGTGGGGCCCAAGTGTTGAGGATCAGCGGAGTGGAGATGTTGTTACCTACTCTCACCACCTGGGGGCAGCCCATCAGGAAGTCCAGTACCCAGTTGCACAGGGCGGTCGAGACCCAGGGCTTGATGACGAGTTTGGAGGGTACTATGGTGTTAAATGCTGAGCTGTAGTCGATGAGCAGCATTCTCACATATGTATTCTTCTTGTCCAGATGGGTTAGGGCAGTGTGCAGTGTGGTTGAGATTACGTCGTCTGTGGACCTATTGGGGTGGTAAGCAAATTGGAGTGGGTCTAGGGTGTCAGGTAGGGTGGAGGTGATATGGTCCTTGACTAGTCTCTCAAAGCACTTCATGATGACGGAAGTGGGTGTAATGGGGTGGTAGTCATTTAGCTCAGTTACCTTGGCTTTCTTGGGAACAGGAACAATGGTGGCCCTCTTGAAGCAAGTGGGAACAGCAGACTGGGATAAGGATTGATTGAATATGTCCGTAAACACACCAGCCAGCTGGTATGCGCATGCTCTAAGGACGTGGCTGGGGATGCTGTCTGGGCCTGCAGCCTTGCGAGGGTTAACACGTTTAAATGTTTTACTCACGGCTGCAGTGAAGGAGAGTCCGCAGGTTTTGGTAGAGGGTCGTGTTAGTGGTACTGTATTGTCTTCAAAGCTAGCAAAGCAGTTGTTTAGTCTGTCTGGGAGCAATATATCTTGGCCCGCGACGGGGCTGGTTTTCTTTTTGTAATCCGTGATTGACTGTAGACCCTGCCACATAGCTCTTGTGTCTGAGCCGTTGAATTGCAACTCTACTTTGTCTCTATACTGACGCTTAGCTTGTTTGATTGCCTTGCGGAGGGAATAGCTACACTGTTTGTATTCGGTCATGTTTCCAGTCACCTTGCCCTGATTAAAAGCAGTGGTTCGCACTTTAAGTTCTGCGTGAATGCTTCCATCAATCCACGGTTTCTGGTTTGGGAATTTTTGAAAAGTTGCTGTGGGTACGACATCGCCGATGCACTTGCTAAGAAACTCGCTCACCGAATCAGCGTATTCGTCAATGTCGTTGTTTGACGCAATGCGGAACATATCCCAGTCCACGTGATCAAATCAATCTTGAAGCGTGGAATCAGATTGGTCGGACCAGCATTGAACAGACCTGAGTGCGGGAGCTTCCAGTTTTAGTTTCTGTCTATTGGCTGGGTTGCAACAAAAGAGTCGTGGTCAGTTTTTCCGAAAGGAGGGCGGGGGAGGGCCTTATATGCATCGCGGGAGTTAGAATAACAATGATCCTGGGTTTTACCAGCCCTGGTTGCATTATCGATATACTGATAGAATTTAGGGAGTCTTATTTTCAGCTACAATTAATCCAGCCTCAGGATATGTGGTTTCCAGTTTACATAGTCAAATTAAGTCAAATGAAGTTTGTTCAGGGCCATCGATGTGTCTGCATTATATTCTTACTGTAATCCAGACATAATACACAATCTCACTAAATCACATCCAATTTCATACACATCAACCTATTCAGATTTTCTACACACATTTTATCTTGACCCAATTTTCTAACATCTGTGGCATTGGCTCACAGGCAAATAGGCAAGTCAATGAAACAAATATTGCTAGAACCTGTTTCTTGAATTCTAAATATCAGACATTTGAAATCTCTAATTTTGACCATCATAATACCTCCTAATGCAGTAACTTTACAAGCACTAATTATGGTCAATTTTGACTGAGAATAGTATCTAGTTATGGTAAGGGATGAAATAAGTATAGTCAGTCATAATTGTAATGGTTTAGCAGATTATTAAAAAAGAAGATCATTCTTTACATGGCTAAAAGAAAAGGATAACCGATAAGCCAGCCGGCAAGATGGCGACCGGCAAGTTCAGCATGGTGGCAGCACTTTTACTTTATGTATTTGTTTGAAATGTTACTGGAAATAATTGCATCTGCTATTTAGATGAAGGAATAGTACCTTCTCAGCAACTTCTCAGTCATGCAAACACTTTTGATGGCATCCAGCACTTCAGATTTGGAAGGAATGTTATATACCAAACTTTCATATCACCTTGGCACAAACCAAAACGATCATCGAAATCCAGTCTGAAATCGCAAATTAATGGTGGAGATCTTATAATAACTCTATGCCTTCTCTTATCTGGTGATATCCATCAATACCCTGGACCTCACTTTATCACGAACCCCATCAAACGGCCTATGTACCCATCCTCCTCTTGTGAACGGTGGATAAAGAGTAACAGCAAAGCTTTGGACTGTTTGGAGTGCGCGCAGTGGATTCATCTAAAATGCAGCGACTCTAGCTTTGGACATGGGGTCAATGAAGCTTACCGTTGCTGTCGGTGTGCTGTACCGACGGGGTGTGTGAGCACTGAAGGTGGAGTGGGACCAGAGGACTTACTGAGGGTGGAGAGTGCACCGGAGGAGGGGGTCCACAGCGGAGCGGAGGCAACCAGAGGTGAGTGACGGGGTACATGGTGGTGAGGATGATGGAGTGGCACCTGGGCAGGGGTGCTCCATGGCGACAGAGAGGCCACCGGAGGCAAGGCAGTGGGAAGATGGCAGCGCATTGGGAGGCGAGTTACAAGAGGATCGGGAATTCAATGAGGGCTTTGGGAAGAAGGGCTTACATTTTGTGCACTTAAACGTCCGAAGCCTACTACCGAAGATCAATGAGATATGCCTGCTGGTTTGCAAATCAGAGATGGGTGTCTTATGTTTTACTGAGACATGGTTGGATTCATCTGTTTGTGACTCAGATATTGAGATAGGTACTCTTTTGTCAGGTAGGATCGGAATCGTAACGGTGGGGGAATATGTGCGTTTGTAAGATCAGACATTGCTTTTAACGTCAGATCAGATTTAAACGCTGATCTTGAGATTGTCTGGCTGGATATCTGCCTTCCCAAAACCAAGCCAATTTTGTTGGGGGTGTGTTATAGGCCGCCCCAGCAGAATGCATTCTATGAAGGTCTTGAAATTGTGTTGTCAAAATGTAATGATTCGCTGTTGAAGGAAATCATTTTGTTAGGGATTTTCAATACTGATGTTGGCAAAAAGAATAGCCCAACCCACAATGTATTTATGCACTTTTGTAGATCACTTGCTCTGACCCAAATTATAAAAGATCCCACCAGGATATGTGAAACAGTGCAAAGTACAGTTGACTTAATATTGGTGTCTGATAAATCTAAAATATCGCGGAGTGGAGTAATAGTCTATGGAATCAGTGATCATTTTATTATATTTTGCACAAGTAGGATTTTTAAAAATATTTTTAAATGTCACAAAACCGATCAAATCAGAGGAATCAAAAAATACCTTTAAGTATAAAAAAGCCTTTAAATGTAGATTCCTTGATGTGGTGAATATAATGGCTCCCATTAGACGGGTCAGGGTATAGCAGAGATCTAGCCCTTGGTTTAGTCATGAGATTCTAGAATATATCCAAGCAAGGAATAAGGCCTATGAGACATTTAAAAACTCTCAAGAGCAGCATGATTCTGTCCTATATAAACGTCACAGAAATTAAGCACAGAGCAGGATGGATGAAGCTAAGAGGGGTTACTTTGCTGAGAAAATAATTGAAAACAAAAATGACCCTAAAAAGCTTTGGAAATCTTTAAGGAACTAGGCTGTAGTAGTACTACCAAAAACAAACTAAACACTATTGGACTGAACATCAAAGGGGAGATGGTATATGAAAAAGCAGAGGTTGCCAATTAATTCTACTCTGTTTTTACTTCTGTTGCCAGCAAGCTGGTTAGCAAGCTTCCCACCAGCCAAAATAGTCAGTACGCTGGCAGAGCTTAAACGCTCCAAAGCCACAGGCCTCGATAATATTCCTGCAAGGTTTCTTATAGATTCGGCTGAGCAAATTGGCGCTTGTATTACTCATATTGTTTTTTATTTTTATTTTCTTTATTTCACCTTTATTTAACCAGGTAGGCAAGTTGAGAACAAGTTCTCATTTACAATTGCGACCTGGCCAAGATAAAGCAAAGCAGTTTGACACATACAACGACACAGAGTTACACATGGAGTAAAACAAACATACAGTCAATAATACAGTATAAACAAGTCTATATACGATGTGAGCAAATGAGGTGAGATAAGGGAGGTAAAGGCAAAAGAAAGGCCATGGTGGCAAAGTAAATACAATATAGCAAGTAAAACACTGGAATGGTAGATTTGCAATGGAAGAATGTGCAAAGTAGAAATAAATATAATGGGGTGCAAAGGAGCAAAATAAATAAATAAATTAAATACAGTAGGGAAAGAGGGTAGTTGTTTGGGCTAAATTATATGCGGGATAAGTACAGGTGCAGTAATCTGTGAGCTGCTCTGACAGTTGGTGCTTAAAGCTAGTGAGGGAGATAAGTGTTTCCAGTTTCAGAGATTTTTGTAGTTCGTTCCAGTCATTGGCAGCAGAGAACTGGAAGGAGAGGCGGCCAAAGAAAGAATTGGTTTTGGGGGTGACTAGAGAGATATACCTGCTGGAGCGTGTGCTACAGGTGGGAGATGCTATGGTGACCAGCGAGCTGAGATAAGGGGGGACTTTACATAGCAGGGTCTTGTAGATGACATGGAGCCAGTGGGCTTGGCGACGAGTATGAAGCGAGGGCCAGGTTGCAATGGTGGGTAGTATATGGGGCTTTGGTGACAAAACGGATTGCACTGTGATAGACTGCATCCAATTTGTTGAGTCGGGTATTGGAGGCTATTTTGTAAATGGCATTGCCAAAGTCGAGGATTAGTAGGATGGTCAGTTTTACAAGGGTATGTTTGGCAGCATGAGTGAAGGATGCTTTGTTGTGAAATAGGAAGCCAATTCTAGATTTAACTTTGGATTGGAGATGTTTGATATGGGTCTGGAAGGAGAGTTTACAGTCTAACCAGACACCTAAGTATTTGTAGTTGTCCACATATTCTAAGTCAGAGCCGTCCAGAGTAGTGATGTTGGACAGGCGGGTAGGTGCAGGTAGCGATCGGTTGAAGAGCATGCATTTAGTTTTACTTGTATTTAAGAGCAATTGGAGGCCACGGAAGGAGAGTTGTATGGCATTGAAGCTTGCCTGGAGGGTTGTTAACACAGTGTCCAAAGAAGGGCCAGAAGTATACAGAATGGTGTCGTCTGCGTGGAGGTGGATCAGAGAATCACCACCAGCAGCAAGAGCGACCTCATTGATGTATACAGAGAAGAGAGTCGGTCCAAGAATTGAACCCTGTGGCACCCCCATAGAGACTGCCAGAGGTCCGGACAGCAGACCCTCCGATTTGACACATTGAACTCTATCAGAGAAGTAGTTGGTGAACCAGGCGAGGCAATCATTTGAGAAACCAAGGCTGTCGAGACTGCCGATGAGGATGTGGTGATTGACAGAGTCGAAAGCCTTGGCCAGATCAATGAATACGGCTGCACAATAATGTTTCTTATCGATGGCGGTTAAGATATCATTTACGACCTTGAGCGTGGCTAAGGTGCACCCATGACCAGCTCTGAAACCAGATTGAATAGCAGAGAAGGTATGGTGAGATTCGAAATGGTCGGTAATCTGTTTGTTGACTTGGGTTTGAAGACCTTAGAAAGGCATGGTAGGATAGATATAGGTCTGTAGCAGTTTGGGTCAAGAGTGTCCCCCCCTTTGAAGAGGGGGATGACCGCAGCTGCTTTCCAATCTTTGGGAATCTCAGACGACACGAAAGAGAGGTTGAATAGGCTAGTAATAGGGGTGGCAACAATTTCAGGGAGATAATTTTAAAAAGAAAGGGTCCAGATTGTCTAGCCCGGCTGATTTGTAGGGGTCCAGATTTTGCAGCTCTTTCAGCACATCAGCTGAACGGATTTGGGAGAAGGAGAAATGGGGAAGGCTTGGGCGAGTTGCTGTGGGGGGGTGCAGTGCTGTTGACCGGGGTAGGAGTAGCCAGGTGGAAAGCATGGCCAGCTGTAGAAAAATGCTTATTGAAATTCTCAATTATGTGAATTTATCAGTGGTGACAGTGTTTCCTATCTTCAGTGCAGTGGGCAGCTGGGAGGAGGTGTTCTTATTCTCCATGGACTTTACAGTGTCCCAGAACTTCTTTGAGTTAGTGTTGCAGGAAGCAAATTTCTGCTTGAAAAAGCTAGCTTGTTGACCTCTTGAAGCTAGGAGGCACTATTTTTATTAACGTTCCCAAAGTAAATGGCCTATTTCTCAGGACCAGATTCTAGAATATGCATATAATTGACAGATTAGGATAGAAAACACTGTAAAGTTTCCAAAACTGTAAAAATATTGTCTGTGAGTATAACAGAACTGATATTGCAGGCGAAAGCCTGAGAAAAATCCAATCAGGATATAAGTGACTCTTATTTTGAAAGCTCTGTGTTCCTATGCATCCCTATTGACCATTGAAAGGAATATCAACCAGGTTCCTTTTTCTATGGCTTCCCTAAGGTGTCTACAGCCTTTAGACATAGTTTCAGGCCTTTATTATGAAGAATGAGCGTGAACGACCACATTACGTAAGTGGTCCGGTGGGGGCTCTCAGAGTGATTTTTGTGCAAAAGAGAGAGGCAGCCATTGTTCCTCCCGGTCCTAGTGAAAAGCCAACTGTCCCGGTTGATATATTATCGAATAGATATTTGAAAAACACCTTGAGGGTTGATTATAAAAAACGTTTGACATGTTTCTGTCAACATTATGGATATAATTTGGAATTTCTGTCTGCGTTGTCATGACCGCTATTTCCGGTGGATTCCTGGGCATAATGCACCAAATTAACGGAGGTATTTGGATATAAAAAAATATCTTTATGGAACAAAAGGAACATTTGCTGTCTAACTGGGAGTCTTGTGAGTGAAAACATCCGAAGATTATCAAAGGTAAACGGTTAATTTGATTGCTTTTCTGATTTTCATGACCAAGCTTCCAGATGCTAAGTGAACATAATGCTATGTTAGGCTATCGATAAACTTACACAAACGCTTTTTATTTATTTTATTTATTTAACCTTTATTTAACCAGGTAGGCTAGTTGAGAACAAGTTCTCATTTGCAACTGCGACCTGGCCAAGATAAATCATAGCAGTGTGAACAGACAACACAGAGTTACACATTGAGTAAACAATAAACAAGACAATAACACAGTAGAAAAAAGGGTCTATATACATTGTGTGCAAAAGGCATGAGGAGGTAGGCAAATAATTACAATTTTGCAGATTAACACTAGAGTGATAAATTATCAGATGGTCATGTACAGGTAGAGATATTGATGTGCAAAAGAGCAAAAAAGTAAATAAATAAAAACAGTATGGAGATGAGGTAGGTAAAATTGGGTGGGCTATTTACCGATAAGACTATGTACAGCTGCAGCGATCGGTTAGCTGCTCAGATATCAGATGTTTGAAGTTGGTGAGGGAGATAAAAGTCTCCAACTTCAGTGATTTCTGCAATTCGTTCCAGTCACCGGCAGCAGAGAACTGGAACGAAAGGAGGCCAAAGGTGTTGGCTTTAGGGATGATCAGTGAGATACACCTGCTGGAGCGCGTGCTACGGGTGTGTGTTGCCATCGTGACCAGTGAACTGAGATAAGGCGGAGCTTTACCTAGCATGGACTTGTAGATGACCTGGAACCAGTGGGTCTGGCGACGAATATGTAGCGAGGGCCAGCCGACTAGAGCATACAAGTCGCAGTGGTGGGTGGTATAAGGTGCTTTAGTGACAAAACGGATGGCACTGTGATAAACTGCATCCAGTTTGCTGAGTAGAGTATTGGAAGCTATTTTGTAGATGATGTCGCCGAAGTCGAGAATCGGTAGGATAGTCAGTTTTACTAGGGTACGTTTGGCGGCATGAGTGAAGGAGGCTTTGTTGCGGAATAGAAAGACGACTCTGGATTAGATTTTTTGGAGATGTTTGATATGAGTCTGGAAGGAGAGTTTACAGTCTAGCCAGACACCTAGGTACTTATAGATGTCCACATATTCAAGGTCGGAACCATCCAGGGTGGTGATACTAGTCAGGCGTGCAGGTGCAGGCAGCGAACGGTTGAAAAGCATACATTTGGTTTTACTAGCGTTTAAGAGCAGTTGGAGGCCAAGGAAGGAGTGTTGTATGGCATTGAAGCTTGTTTGGAGGTTAGATAGCACAGTGTCCAAGGACGGGCCGGAAGTATATAGAATGGTGTCGTCTGCGTAGAGGTGGATCAGGGAATCGCCTGCAGCAAGAGCAACATCATTGATATATACAGAGAAAAGAGTTGGCCCGAGAATTGAACCCTGTGGCACCCCCATAGAGACTGCCAGAGGACCGGACAGCATGCCCTCCGATTTGACACACTGCACTCTGTCTGCAAAGTAGTTGGTGAACCAGGCAAGGCAGTCATCAGAAAAACCAAGGCTACTGAGTCTGCCGATAAGAATATGGTGATTGACAGAGTCGAAAGCCTTGGCAAGGTCGATGAATACGGCTGCACAGTGCTGTCTTTTATCGATGGCCGTTATGATATCGTTTAGTACCTTGAGCGTGGCTGAGGTGCACCCGTGACCGGCTTGGAAACCAGATTGCACAGCGGAGAAGGTACGGTGTGATTCGAGATGGTCAGTGACCTGTTTGTTGACTTGGCTTTCGAAGACCTTAGATAGGCAGGGCAGGATGGATATAGGTCTGTAACAGTTTGGGTCCAGGGTGTCTTCCCCTTTGAAGAGGGGGATGACTGCGGCAGCTTTCCAATCCTTGGGGATCTCAGACGATATGAAAGAGAGGTTGAACAGGCTGGTAATAGGGGTTGCGACAATGGCGGCGGCTAGTTTCAGAAATAGAGGGTCCAGATTGTCAAGCCCAGCTGATTTGTACGGCTGCGTGGGGGGCGGAGCTGTTGGCCGAGGTTGGAGTAGCCAGGTGGAAGGCATGGCCAGCTGTTGAGAAATGCTTGTTGAAGTTTTCGATAATCATGGATTTATCGGTGGTGACCGTGTTACCTAGCCTCAGTGCAGTGGGCAGCTGGGAGGAGGTGCTCTTGTTCTCCATGGACTTCACAGTGTCCCAGAACATTTTGGAGTTGGAGCTACAGGATGCAAATTTCTGCCTGAAGAAGCTGGCCTTAGCTTTCCTGACTAACTGAGTGTATTGGTTCCTGACTTCCCTGAACAGTTGCATATCACGGGGACTATTCGATGCTATTGCAGTCCGCCACAGGATGGTTTTGTGCTGGTCGAGGGCAGTCAGGTCTGGAGTGAACCAAGGGCTATATCTGTTCTTAGTTCTGCATTTTTTGAACGGAGCATGCTTATCTAAAATGGTGTGGAAGTTACTTTTAAAGAATAACCAGGCATCCTCAACTGACGGGATGAGGTCATTTTCCTTCCAGGATACCCGGGCCAGGTCGATTAGAAAGGCCTGCTCACAGAAGTGTTTTAGGGAGCATTTGACAGTGATGAGGGGAGGTCATTTGACTGCGGCTCCGTAGCGGATACAGGCAATGAGGCAGTGATCGCTGAGATCCTGGTTGAAGACTGCGGAGGTGTATTTGGAGGGCCAGTTGGTCAGTTGGTCAGGATGACGTCTATGAGGGTGCCCTTGTTTAGAGATTTAGGGTTGTATCTGGTGGGTTCCTTGATGATTTGTGTGAGATTGATGGCATCTAGCTTAGATTGTAGGACTGCCGGGGTGTTAAGCATATCCCAGTTTAGGTCACCTAACAGAACCAACTCTGAAGCTAGATGGGGGGCGATCAATTCACAAATGGTGTCCAGGGTACAGCTGGGAGCTGAAGGAGGTCGGTAGCAGGCGGCAACAGTGAGAGACTTATTCCTGGAGAGAGTAATTTTTATGATTAGTAGTTCAAACTGTTTGGGTATGGACCAGGAAAGTATGACATTACTTTGCAGGCTCTCTCTGCAGTAGACTGCAACTCCTAATAATAATCACCTGACTCTGATTGAGAACCGCCTCAGGCAGCCATAGACTATGCTCTACACCCCCAAGACAAAACACACCACAAAAAACCCATGTCACACCCTGGCCTGACCAAATAAATGCAGACAAACACAATATACTTCGACCAGGGCGTGACATCTTGTCTCTTTCTCTCTTGCACCAAAGGTTTAAAACAATTAATAGGACACAGAATGAGATCGAATCATCATCTAATTGGCCTTCACATAACTCTTATAGAATTTCCATGTGGATGGGGATATTGGAAATGTAATCAAAGTTTACTGGAGGACAATTTTTTTTAAATTAAGAAAATAATGTATTACTTAGCATTCCTGTGAGGTTATAGTCTCCCACCATAATGATTTGATCATTTGTTGCCTGTAAATTCAATAAATTGGTATAAATATTTTTGAAAAAGCATGGATCATCCTGATTTGGACCATATAGAACTAATGATCCAAATCTCTTTTTCATCCACTTTCATATTCAAAAATATTCACCTTCCTTGCGAGTCATTCTTGACTATTTGCACATTCAGATCGAAATTCACACCTTTTGAGTTCCTTTGACCATGACAGAAAATGATTTCACCAGCCCATTCCTTTTTCCATGCAATTTCATCTAAGGATGAAGAGTGAGCATATGTTATATTTGAGTTTTAGTTTATTAACTTGACCATTTTAAAACAGAAGCACGCATAAAACATAAAAGCCATACATGCACATGAATAAAATCATTGAGGATAACACACAATAAAGGCTGGGAATTACAGTGCCTTGCGAAGGTATTCGGACCCCTTGAACTTTACGACCTTTTGCCACATTTCAGGCTTCAAACATAAAGATATAAAACTGTATTTTTTGTGAAGAATCAACAACAAGTGGGACACAATCATGAAGTGGAACGACATTTATTGGATATTTCAAACTTTTTTAACAAATCAAAAACTGAAAAATTGGGCGTGCAAAATTATTCAGCCCCTTTACTTTCAGTGCAGCAAACTCTCTCCAGAAGTTCAGTGAGGATCTCTGAATGATC
This sequence comes from Oncorhynchus masou masou, assembly GCF_036934945.1. Taxonomy (NCBI): domain Eukaryota; kingdom Metazoa; phylum Chordata; class Actinopteri; order Salmoniformes; family Salmonidae; genus Oncorhynchus; species Oncorhynchus masou. Next base: position 7,707,688 of record NC_088241.1, on the reverse strand, counting down.
CAATGTTGACCTAAATGATTAATGATGATAAATACAATCCACCTGTGTGTAATCAAATCTCCGTATAAATGCACCTGCACTGTGATAGTCTCAGAGGTCCGTTAAAAGTGCTGAGAGCATCATGAAGAACAAGGAACACACCAGGCAGGTCCGAGATACTGTTGTGAAGAAGTTTAAAGCCGGATTTGGATACAAAAAGATTTCCCAAGCTTTAAACATCCCAAGGAGCACTGTGCAAGCGATAATATTGAAATGGAAGGAGTATCAGAACACTGCAAATCTACCAAGACCTGGCCGTCCCTCTAAACTTTCAGCTCATACAAGGAGAAGACTGATCAGAGATGCAGCCAAGAGGCCCATGATCACTCTGGATGAACTGCAGAGATCTACAGCTGAGGTGGGAGACTATGTCCATAGGACAACAATCAGTCGTATATTGCACAAATCTGGCCTTTATGGAAGAGTGGCAAGAAGAAAGCCATTTCTTAAAGATATCCATAAAAAGTGTTGTTTAAAGTTTGCCACAAGCCACCTGGGAGACACACCAAACATGTGGAAAAAGGTGCTCTGGTCAGATGAAACCAAAATAGAACTTTTTGGCAACAATGCAAAACGTTATGTTTGGCGTAAAAGCAACACAGCTCATCACCCTGAACACACCATACCCACTGTCAAACATGGTGGTGGCAGCATCATGGTTTGGGCCTGCTTTTCCTCAGCAGGGACAGGGAAGATGGTTAAAATTGATGGGAAGATGGATGGAGCCAAATACAGGACCATTCTGGAAGAAAACCTGATGGAGTCTGCAAAAGACCTGAGACTGGGACGGAGATTTGTCTTCCAACAAGACAATGATCCAAAACATAAAGCAAAATCTACAATGGAATGGTTCAAAAATAAACATATCCAGGTGTTAGAATGGCCAAGTCAAAGTCCAGACCTGAATCCAATCGAGAATCTGTGGAAAGAACTGAAAACTGCTGTTCACAAATGCTCTCCATCCAACCTCACTGAGTTCGAGCTGTTTTGCAAGGAGGAATGGGAAAAAAAATCAGTCTCTCGATGTGCAAAACTGATAGAGACATACCCCAAGCGACTTACAGCTGTAATCGCAGCAAAAGGTGGCGCTACAAAGTATTAACTCATCTTTTTCTCATCACCCGTCTATTTTCCCCCACAAACCGATGCTGGCACTAAGACCCCACTCAACGAGCTGTATGAGGCCATAAGCAAAGAAGAAAATGCTCATCCAGAAGCGGTGCTCCTAGTGGCCGGGGACTTGAGTGCAGGCAAACTTGAATTTGTTTGCCTCATTTCTACCAGCATGTCACATGCAACCAGAGGAAAAATAATTATATCCTCCTGATTCCTGTTAACCTTTTTGGGAAAGGGTCAGCATTTTCACATTTGGATGAATAGCGTGCCCAGAGTGAACTGCCTCCTACTCTGTCCCAGATGCCAATATATGCATATTATTATTAGTATTGTATAGAAAATGCTCTGAAATTTCTAAAACTGTTTGAATTATGTCTGTGAGTATAAGAAAACTCATATGGCAGGTGAAAACCTGAGAAAAATCCAACCAGGAAGTGGGACATCATAGTTTTTCAAAGCTTGGCCTAGCAAATACACATTGAGATATGGATCAAGTTGCACTTCCTACGGCTTCCACTAGATGTCAACCTTCTTTAAAAACTTGAATGGGGAGTCTACTATAAAGGAGGGGCTCATGAGACCTCTTTGAGTCAGTGGTCTGGCAGAGAGCCTTGGTCTCATGACGCGCACTCCCGACAGAATTACCTCTCGTTCCAGTGCTTTTCTGAAGACAAAGGAATTCTCCGGTTGGAACATTATTGATGTTTTATGTTAAAAACATCCTAAAGATTGATTCCATACATCGTTTGACATGTTTCTAAAGAACTGTAATGGAACTTTTTGAGTTTTTGTCTGGATGAAGTGCCTGCGCCTCATGAAGATGGATTACTGGGCTGAACACACTAACAACAAGTGGCTATTTGGACATAAATGATGGAACTTTATGGAACAAATCAGTAATTTATTGCCGAATTGGGATTCCTGGGAGTGCCTTCTGATGAAGATCATCAAAGGTAAGTGAATATTTATGGTGTTGTTTCTAACTTTGTTGATTCCAAAATTGTGGATATTCCTCTTGCTGTTTTGGGTTCTGAGCGTCGTTCTCAGATTATGCTTTTTCCGCTATTTAAAAAAAAATCGGACACAGCGGTTGCATTAAGGAGAAGTATATATTTAATTCTGTGAATAACTCTTGTATCTTTTATCAATGTTTATTATGAGTATTTCTGCAACATCACCGGATGTTTTGGAATCAAAACATTACTGCACGTAAGGCGCCAAAGTAAACTGAGATTTTTGGATATAAGTATGCACATTATCGAACAAAACATACATGTATTGTGTAACATGATGTCATATGAGTGTCATCTGATGAAGATCATCAAAGGTTAGTGATTGATTTTATCTATATTTCTGCTTTTTGTGACTCCTCTCTTTGGCTGGAAAAATGGCCGTGTGTTTTTTTCAACTTGGCTATGACCTAACATAATCATATGTTGTGCTTTAGCTGTAAAGCATTAACAAGATGTTTTTCTTTCATTTGCTGTATTGGACTTGTTAATATGTGAAAGTTACATATTTCGAAAAAATAGCTTTGAATTTCACGCGCTGCCTTTTCAGCGGAATGTTGTCGAGGGTTTCCGCTAGTGAAACATTTTAACCCAAGTTAAGCAATTTAAAGGCAATTCTACCAAGTACTAATTGAGTGTATGTAAACTTCTGACGCACTAGGAATGTGATAAAAGAAATAAAAGCTGAATTTTTTTTCTCTCTACTGTTATTCTGACATTTCAGATTCTTAAAATAAAGTGGTGATCCTCATTGAGCTAAGACAGAGAATTTTTACTTGGATTAAATGTCAGAAATTGTAAAAAACTGAGTATAAATGTATTTGGCTAAGGTATATGTAAACTTCCGACTTCAACTGTATATTTTTTTTACTTTAGTTTATTTTGGAAATATTATGTTATCTCTATTTCTCGAAATAAATTGTTGGTTAAGGACTTGTAAGTATGCATTTCACGGTAAGGTCTACACCTGTTGCATTCGGCATGTGACAAATTACATTTGATTTGATCCTGTTTCCATTGATCATTGTTGAGATGTTTCTAAAACAGGATTGGTGTCCACCTATGGTAAATTCAATTGATTGGACATGATTTGGAAAGGCACACACCAGTCCATATAACATCCCACAGTTGACAGAGCATATCAGAGCAAAAACCATGAGGTTGAAGGAATTGTTCGTAGAGCTCCGAGAGAGGATTGTGTCAAAGCAGAGATCTGGGGGAAGGGTACCAATAAATGTCTGCAGTATTGAAGGTCCCCAAGAACACAGTGGCCTCCATCATTCTTAAATTAAAGAAGTTTGTAACACCAAGACTATTCCTAGAGCTGGCCGCGCGGCCAAACTAAGCAATCGGGGAATGGGCTTTGGTCAGGTAGGTGAACAAGAACCCGATGGTCACACTGACAGATCTCCAGAGTTCCTCTGTGGAGATGGGAGAACCTTCCAGAAGGACAGCCATCTCTGCAGCACTCCACCAATTAGGCCCAAATGGTAGAGTGACCAGACAGAAGCCACTCCTCAGTAAAAGGCACATTACAGCCCACTTGGAGATTTTTGGATATAAGTATGCACATTATCGAACAAAACATACATGTATTGTGTAACATGATGTCATATGAGTGTCATCTGATGAAGATCATCAAAGGTTAGTGATTGATTTTATCTATATTTCTGCTTTGTGTGGCTCCTCTCTTTCGCTGGAAAATGGCTGTGTGTTTTTGTGACTTGACTATGACCTAACATAATCCTATGTGGTGCTTTCACTGTAAATTATTTTTGAAATCGGACACCACGGGTAGATTAACAAGATGTTTATCTTTCATTTGCTGTATTGGACTTGTTAATGTGTGAAAGTTACATGATTATAAAAAATACTTTTGAATTTCGCCCGCTGCCTTTTCAGCGGAATGTTGAGGTGGGGTTCCGCTAGCGGCAGAAACTGAATGGTACTCAGGCTAATACAACAGTTTACTTTGTGTCACTCAGGGAGGAGGAGAGAGTGTTTGAGTGGAGGCTGCCTCTGTCAGAAGTCTGCCAAATCCTACCGCAAGCACAGGAAGGCCTGTGAGTAGTCTTGTGTTTTTGTAACACTAACAGCAGTACATTGAAGAGTTTCTACAATACTTGTTACAATGGACTCTCCCAAAGTCACCAATCTGTGTTAGGGATTTCTTCCATTGACGGAGAGGCAGACCAAAGCGCAGCGTGGTTATTTTGATTCATGCTTTAATAAATCACTTCACATGAACAAACTTACAAAAACAAGAAATGTGAAAACCCCAAACAGTCCTATCTGTTGCAAACACAGAGACAGGAACAATCACCCACAAACACACAGTGAAACCCAGGCTACCGAAGTATGATTCTCAATCAGAGACAACTAATGACACCTGCCTCTGATTGAGAACCATACTAGGCCGAAACATAGAAATACCCAAAATATAGAACAAACAAACATAGACTGCCCACCCAACTCACGCCCTGACCATACTAAATAAAGACAAAACAAAGGAAATAAAGGTCAGAACGTGACAGTACCACCCCCAAAGGTGCGGACTCCGGCCGCAAAACCTTGACCTATAGGGGAGGGTCTGGGTGGGCGTCTGTCCGCGGTGGCGGCTCTGGCGCGGGACGCGGACCCCACTTCACCATTGTCTTAGTCCGCCTTATAGTCCGCCTCCGTGGCTTTCTAACCATGGCCACCCTTCTCAATGACCCCACCGGACAGAGGGGCAGCTCGGGACAGAGGGGCAGCACGGGACAGAGGGGCAGCTCGGGACAGAGGGGAGGAGGCCCTGGCGCCTCTGGGCTGAGGGGCTCTGGCGCCTCAGACTCCGGCAGCAGCGCCGGACAGGCTGGAGACTCCGGCAGCAGCGCCGGGCAGGCGGGAGACTCCGGCAGCAGCGCCGGGCAGGCGGGAGACTCCGGCAGCAGCGCCGGGCAGGCGGGAGACTCCGGCAGCAGCGCCGAGCAGGCGGGAGACTCCGGCAGCAGCGCCGGGCAGGCGGGAGACTCCGGCAGCAGAGCCGGGCAGGCGGGAGACTCCGGCAGCAGCGCCGAGCAGGCGGGAGACTCCGGCAGCAGCGCCGGGTAGGCGGGAGACTCCGGCTGCAGCGCCGGGCAGGCGGGAGACTCCGGCAGCAGCGCCGGGCAGGCGGGAGACTCCGGCAGCAGCGCCGGGTAGGCGGGAGACTCAGACAGCAGCGCCGGGCAGGCGGGAGACTCCGGCAGCAGCGCCGGACAGGTGGGAGGCTCCGGGAACAGCGCCGGACAGGCGGGAGACTCCGGCAGCAGCGCCGGACAGGCAGGAGACTCCGGCAGCAGCGCCGGACAGACGGGACCACCTGTAGGGAGGAGACAGAGAGACAGCCTGGTGCGTGGGGCTGCCACCGGAACCAACAGGCTGGGGAGACCCTCAGGAGGCTTGGTGTTAAGAGGAGGCACCTGAAGGACCGGGCTGTGGGGGAGCACTGGAGCTCTGGTGCACAGCCTTGGCACCACTTTCCCAGGCTGGACAACCACTCTAGCCCGGACCCTCCAGAGTGCAGGCACAGGTTGAACCGGGCTGTGGGTAAGCAAGGAGATCTAGTGCTTACTACGCGCACCTCTCCCTTTGGCTCCACTCCCACATTTGCCCGGCACGAGTGGAGCGCAGGCAGAGGACGCACTGCACCCTCCCAGCACCCCGGAGACACAGCACGCAGAGCCGGCGCAGGATACCCTGGACTAAAACTGCGTACCGGCGACCAGACCCGCTGAGCAGGCACCATACGCCCTGGCTCGATGCCCGCACTCGCATGACACTCTCGGGGGGCTGCCCTATAGCGCACTGGGCTATGGACACGTACTGGCGACACCGTGCGCTTAACCGCATAACACGGTGCCTGACCAGTAACGCGCTGCTTATAATAAGCACGAGGAGTGAGCTCAGGTCTGCTACCTGGCTTAGCTTCACACCTCGTGTCCCCCCCCAATTTTTTGGGGGGGCTGCCTCTCTTACCTGTTGCACTGCCGCGTTGGCTTCGCCAACCTCATTCTCCTGTAACCTTCCTTGCACTGCTCCATCGAATCCCAGGCGGGCTCCGGCACTCTCCCTGGGTCGACCGCCCACCTGTCTATCTCCTCCCAAGTTGTGTAGTCCAGATTCTGCTCCCATGTCCCGAAATCTTGACCTCGCTGTTGCTTTTCCTGCTGCTGGTGCCTCTGTTCCTTTTCCTGCTGCTGCTTTTGCTGCAGCTGCTGTTTACCACGCCGCTTGGTCCTGTTGTGGTGGGTGATTCTGTAAGGGATTTCTTCCATTGACGGAGAGGCGGACCAAAGCGCAGCCTGGATATTTTGATTCATGCTTTAATAAATCACTTCACATGAACAAACTTACAAAAACAAGAAATGTGAAAACCCCAAACAGTCCTATCTGTTGCAAACACAGAGACAGGAACAATCACCCACAAACACACAGTGAAACCCAGGCTACCGAAGTATGATTCTCAATCAGAGACAACTAATGACACCTGCCTCTGATTGAGAACCATTTTAATTTTTTAATTTTACCTTTATTTAACCAGGCAAGTCAGTTAAGAACAAATTCTTATTTTCAATGACGGCCTGGGAACAGTGGGTTAACTGCCTGTTCAGGGGCAGAACAACAGATTTGTACCTTGTCAGCTCGGGGGTTTGAACTCACAACCTTCAGGTTACAGGTTACTAGTCCAACGCTCTAACCACTCTATATTTACTAGGCCGAAACATAGAAATACCCAAAATAAAGAACAAACAAACATAGACTGCCCACCCAACTCACGCCCTGACCATACTAAATAAAGACAAAACAAAGGAAATAAAGGTCAGAACGTGACAATCTGTGTATCTCTCTCCCATCCTCTTGGACCTATATGCAATCCAGTTGTGGCAATGTGCCTAAGGAAAGGATTCCAGAATCATTGGAAATGCCAGAAGATCAAGGAAATGGTAGAGAGGTCAAATGGTGATCAAGGCAAAAACTTCATGAATATCCCAATTTAAAGAGTTGACCTTTAATAACTACTTTTTATCATGTTTTGTAATCTCATGTTGCTCTCTCAAGAACTATGACTAGTTTTTTGTAATAAAAATGTATTATATAATTATACTCCTTTGTCAAAATGTAAAAAATTATTATTATTATTATTATTTTATAATTTTATCATTAGATTTCATATTTCCTTTTACTTGTATCGTGCAATTCTAAATCACTCTGTTGCTACTTCATTATTCACATTATTCACATTATTTCTGTATTTTACCCCCTATTCTACCCGATTTCGATCTTGTCTCACGCTGCAATTCCCCAAAGGGCTCGGGAGGGTAACGTCGAGTCATGCGTCCTCCGAAACATGACCTGCCAGACCGCACTTCTTTACACCCGCCTGCTCAACAATGAAGCCAGCCGCACCAATATCTCGGGGGAAATACCGTTCACCCGACAACCAAGGTCAGACTGCAGGCACCTGGCCCGCCACAAGGAGTTGCTAGAGCGTGATGAGCCAAGTAAAGAGCCATTCTGCCGATAAAGAAATCACCCAAGATTGCACCATTCAGTAGGACAGGTGTGAAAAGACAACATTTTATTTAAGACAATAATTAATGACGAGGAAATATAAACATAAGACAACACCACAAGCCTGCGTCTCCTCCGAGAATTTACAAGCTTATGCAAAAACAAGTCATATTTTACATAAACACCAGTTAACTGTACTATCAATTGAAATGTTTTACCTTTAAGGTATTTACAAGTTAATTAAACCTGAATTTGTACTTAAATAACAGAGTTTACATACATGATCAAACACAGAACAACACAGAAAGGGACTCAGTGAATGGACTCCAGGGCAACAGTCACAGTCACAAGGGCAGTAAATATCTAAGAACTTTTAGAAACAGAACTAGGCAGTGCTGCTGAGCAATGGATGTTTGCCCTTTCATTTATCATGTTGAAGACCAGTTTTCAAGATTTTTGTTTTTATTTATAGAGATGAGAATAGAGAACACACTGTCGAGGTGGGTTCTATTCTAAGGGGATAGACCCCTCCCACCTGACCTCTTGTTCTCTCTCCTCACAATGTAAAAGCATTGGAAAGGAGCTGGGCATACTAAACCCAGCCCTATAGTGGCAAGATGGGGCAAGTACAATATAAACAAAACCACTTATTTCTATCCAGTCCTTTTTCAGATCAGTGAGGGGAGTCAGTGAAGGTAGAGGGAAGGGAGTGATTGGCTCCCAGCCAGCAGACAGACATGCAGTGTGCTTACTGTGGTGGTCTCAGTGGTTGATCATAGGCAGAGAGAGAGGGCTAGCAGGGCCATCAGCATCAGACCAACTCTGGACAGGAATGGAGGGGCAGGCGAGTGGCCTGGGAGAGAAAGAAGAAAGGGAGAGAAGGGGAACAAAGAGAATGGGAGAGGAGGTGGACAAAGAGAATGGGAGAGGAGGGGGACAAAGAGAATGGGAGAGGAGGGGGACAAAGAGAATGGGAGAGGAGGGGGACAAAGAGAATGGGAGAGGAGGGGGACAAAGAGAATGGGAGAGGAGAGGGACAAAAAGAATGGGAGAGGAGGGGGACAAAGAGAATGGGAGAGGAGGGGGACAAAGAGAATGGGAGAGGAGGTGTACAAAGAGAATGGGAGAGGAGGGGGACAAAGAGAATGGGAGAGGAGGGGGAAAAAGATAATGGGAGAGGAGGGGGACAAAGAGAATGAGTGAGGAAGTTTTTTTTAACTGTATTTGTTTTTACTACTGTCTGTACCCCCCCTGTTCAGAAAATGTCTGTATTGCATTTCCCTGATGTATGAACATGATCCTTGCACAAACACATACGCAAACTAGAACCAAATTAACGTAATAAAAACAACTTTGTGACATTTAATTACTCATTATATCCCACCCAGGTCTTACTACAACAGTCCACCCACTTACCAGTGACATCCAGACTAATGGTCTTGGACATAGAGATGTTGGTCACAGGGTTCTTGGCCACACAAGTGTAGTCCCCTGCATTCTCCAAGGAGGCGATAACAGCCATCAAAGGGCCAGTCCCTAGCACTGATTGGTTGTTGAATATCCACCCGTAATCACTGGTTGGCCGGGAGTCAGCAGAGCACTTCAGCGTGACTGTGATTACTGAGCCAACCACCACTGAGACTGGGCCAGAGATGTTCACACTCAGGGGGCCATCTACAGAGAGAGAGAGGGGGGGGGGTCATAATAAGGAAAAGTCTAAACAGGGACATCCAACTCTTACATCAACCCATTGAGGTTGAAATTTAAAGCCGTTCAGGTTAGGGTTTAGGTTAGGGACATTCCAGGTATCCCAGATAGCACTAACCATCATACCAGTGGTGGGTTTCTGACTGTTTCCACATTAATAATAAATACATAAATAATAAATAATAAATAAATAAATAATAAATATTACTAAAACACCAGTACTTACAGTTCACCAGTAGCTGGTATTTAGGGCTGGTGTGTGGTCGAAGGAGGTTGGTGGCAACGCACTGATAGTTTCCATCGTTAGACACTTTGACTGGACTGAAGTGCAGAGAGTTGTTAGAGATGGTTATGTCAGAGTTCAAGGTGTTGTTCAGGACCAGAGACAGGTTGTCCTTCATCCAGTAGATGGTGTCATAGCGCCCGGTGACATCACAGGTCAGGGTTAGGTTGTCAGATGATATTGGTATTTTGTTTCGTTTCACCATCACTGACTTTATAGCCTCTGTGAGGACAGAGGAAGTGTATTGCTTTATGTACAGTATCAAGATTTGTCATTTGATCAAATGGTTAGTTCCAGCAATGCAATAGCTGGATACAAACACATATATATATATATATATATATATATATATATATATATATACCTATATATGTGTGTGTGTGTGTGTGTGTGTGTGTGCGTGTGTGTGTGTGTGTGTGTGTGTGTGTGTGTGTGTGTGTGTGTGTAAACTCAGCAAAAAAATTAACATCCCCTTTTCAGGACCCTGTCTTTCAAAGATAATTTGTAAAATCAAAATAACTTCAAATCAAATCAAATCAAATTTTATTTGTCACATACACATGGTTAGCAGATGTTAATGCGAGTGTAGCGAAATGCTTGTGCTTCTAGTTCCGACAATGCTGTAATAACCAATAAGTAATCTAACGAACAATTCCAAAACTACTGTCTTATACACAGTGTAAGGGGATAAAGAATATGTACATAAGGATATATGAATGAGTGATGATACAGAGCAGCATAGGCAAGATACAGTAGATGGTATCGAGTACAGTATATGCATATGAGATGAGTTGCCGTACCAGGCGGTGATACAGCTCGCCAGGATGCTCTCGATTGTGCATCTGTAGAAGTTTGTGAGTGCTTTTGGTGACAAGCCGAATTTCTTCAGCCTTCTGAGGTTGAAGAGGCGCTGCTGCGCCTTCTTCACGATGCTGTCTGTGTGAGTGGACCAATTCAGTTTGTCTGTGATGTGTATGCCGAGGAACTTAAAACTTACTACCCTCTCCACTACTGTTCCATCGATGTGGATAGGGGGTGTTCCCTCTGCTGTTTCCTGAAGTCCACAATAATCTCCTTAGTTTTGTTGACATTGAGTGTGAGGTTATTTTCCTGACACCACACTCCGAGGGCCCTCACCTCCTCCCTGTAGGCCGTCTCGTCGTTGTTGGTAATCAATCCTACCACTGTTGTGTCGTCCGCAAACTTGATGATTGAGTTGGAGGCGTGCGTGGCCACGCAGTCGTGGGTGAACAGGGAGTACAGGAGAGGGCTCAGGACGCACCCTTGTGGGGCCCCAGTGTTGAGGATCAGCGGGGTGGAGATGTTGTTGCCTACACTCACCACCTGGGGGCGGCCCGTCATGAAGTGCAGTACCCAGTTGCACAGGGCGGGGTCGAGACCCAGGGTCTCGAGCTTGATGAAGAGCTTGGAGGGTACTATGGTGTTAAATGCCGAGCTGTAGTCGATGAACAGCATTCTCACGTAGGTATTCCTCTTGTCCAGATGGGTTAGGGCAGTGTGCAGTGTGGTTGAGATTGCATCGTCTGTGGACCTATTTGGGCGGTAAGCAAATTGGAGTGGGTCTAGTGTGTCAGGTAGAGTGGAGGTGATATGGTCCTTGACTAGTCTCTCAAAGCACTTCATGATGACGGAAGTGAGTGCTACGGGGCGGTAGTCGTTTAGCTCAGTTACCTTAGCTTTCTTGGGAACAGGAACAATGGTGGCCCTCTTAAAGCATGTGGGAACAGCAGACTGGTATAGGGATTGATTGAATATGTCCGTAAACACACCAGCCAGCTTGTCTGCGCATGCTATGAGGGCGCGGCTGGGGATGCCGTCTGGGCCTGCAGCCTTGCGAGGGTTAACACGTTTAAATGTTTTACTCACCTCGGCTGCAGTGAAGGAGAGTCCGCATGTTTTCGTTGCAGGCCGTGTCAGTGGCACTATATTGTCCTCAAAGCAGGCAAAAAAGTTATTTCGTCTGCCTGGGAGCAAGACATCCTGGTCCGTGACTGGGCTGGTTTTCTTCTTGTAGTCCGTGATTGACTGTAGACCCTGCCACATACCTCTTGTGTCTGAGCCGTTGAATTGAGATTCTACTTTGTCTCTATTACTGACGCTTAGCTTGTTTGATAGCCTCGCGGAGGGAATAGCTGCACTGTTTGTATTCGGTCATGTTACCAGTCACATTGCCCTCATTAAAAGCAGTGGTTCACGCTTTCAGTTTCACGCGAATGCTGCCATCAATCCACGGTTTCTGGTTAGGGAATGTTTTAATCGTTGCTATGGGAACGACATCTTCATCGCACGTTCTAATGAACTCGCACACCGAATCAGCGTATTCGTCAATGTTGTTGTCTGACGCAATACGAAACATATCCCAGTCCACGTGATGGAAGCAGTCTTGGAGTGTGGAATCAGCTTAGTCGGACCAGCGTTGGACAGACCTCAGCGTGGGAGCTTCTTGTTTTAGTTTCTGTCTGTAGGCAGGGATCAGCAAAATGGAGTCGTGGTCAGCTCTTCCGAAAGGAGGGCGGGGCAGGGCCTTATATGCGTCGCGGAAGTTAGAATAACAATGATCCAAGGTTTTGCCAGCCCTGGTTGCGCAATCGATATGCTGATACAATTTAGGGAGTCTTGTTTTCAGATTAGCCTTGTTAAAATCCCCAGCTACAATGAATGCAGCCTCAGGATGTATGGATTCCAGTTTGCAAAGAGTCAAATAAAGTTCGTTCAGAGCCATCGATGTGTCTGCTTGGGGGGGAATATATACGGCTGTGATTATAATCGAAGAGAATTCTCTTGGTAGATAATGCGGTCGACATTTGATTGTGAGGAATTCTAAATCAGGTGAACAAGGATTTGAGTTCCTGTATGTTTCTGTGATCACACCACGTCTCGTTAGCCATAAGGCATACGCCCCCGCCCCTCTTCATACCAGAAAGATGTTTGTTTCTGTCGGTGCGATGCGTGGAGAAACCCGCTGGCTGCACCGCCTCCGATAGCGTCTCTCCAGTGAGCCATGTTTCCGTGAAGCAAAGAACGTTACAGTCTCTGATGTCCCTCTGGAATGCTACCCTTGCTCGGATTTCATCAACCTTGTTGTCAAGAGACTGGACATTGGCGAGAAGAATGCTAGGGAGTGGTGCACGATGTGCCCGTCTCCGGAGTCTGACCGGAAGACCGCCTCGTTTCCCTCTTTTACGGAGTCGTTTTTTTGGGTCGCCGGCTGGGATCCATTCCGTTGTCCTGGTTGAAAGGCAGAACACAGGATCCGCTTCGCGAAAGTCATATTCTTGGTCGTACTGATGGTGAGTTGACGCTGATCTTATATTCAGTAGTTCTTCTCGACTGTATGTAATGAAACCTAAGATGACCTGGGCTACTAATGTAAGAAATAACACGTAAAAAAACAAAAAACTGCATAGTTTCCTAGGAACGCGAAGCGAGGCGGCCATCTCTGTCGGCGCCGGAAGTAGTCATCACAGATCTTCATTGAAAGGGTTTAAACACTGTTTCCCATGCTTTTTCAATGAACTATGAACAATTAAAGAACATGCACCTGTGGAATGGTCGTTAAGACACTAACAGCTTACAGACAGTAGGCAATTAAGGTCACAGTTGTGAAAACGTAGGACAAAAAAGAGGCCTTTCTACTGACTCTGAAAAACACTAAAGTAAGATGCTCATCTGCGTGAACGTGCATTTGGCATGCTGCAAGGAGGCATGAGGACTGCAGATGTGGCCATGGCAATACATAGCAATGTCTGTACTGTGAGACGCGTAAGACAGCGCTACAGGGAGACAGGATGGACAGCTGATCGACCTCACAGTGACAGAGCACGTGTAACAACACCAGCACAGGATCGGTGCATCCGAACATCACTTCTGCGGGACAGGTACTGGATGGCAACAACAACTGCCTGAGTTACACCAGGAAGGAACAATCCCTCCATCAGTGCTCAGACTGTCCACAATAGGCCGAGAGAGGCTGGACTGAGGGCTTGTAGGCCTGTTGTAAGGCAGATCCTCACCAGACATCACCGGCAACAACGTCACCTATGGCCACAAACCCACCGTCGCTGGACCAGACAGGACTGGCAAAAAGTGCTCTTCACTGACGAGTAGCGGTTTTGTCTCATTAAGGGTGATGTTCGGATTTCGTGTTTATCGTCGAAGGAATGAGCGTTACAACATGGCCTGTACTCTGGATCGATTTTTGGAGGTGGAGGGTCCGTCATGGTCTGGGGCGGTGTGTCACAGCATCATCGGACTGAGCATGTTGTCATTGCAGCCAATATCAATGCTGTGCGTTCCAGGAAAGACATCCTCCTCCCTCATGTGGTACCCTTCCCGCAGGCTCATCCTGACATGACCCTCCAGCATGACAATGCCACCAGCCATACTGCTCGTTCTGTGCGTGATTTCCTGCAAGTCAGGAATGTCATTGTTCTGCCATTGTCAGCGAAGTGCCCGGATCTCAATCCCATTGAGCATGTCTGGGACCTGTTGGATCGGAGGGTGAGGGCTAGGGTGATTACCCCCAGAAATGTCCTGGAACTTGCAGGTGCCTTGGTGGAAGAGTGGGGTAACATCTCACAGCAAGAACTGGCAAATCTGGTGCAGTCCATGAGGAGGAGATGCACTGCAGTACTTAATGCAGCTGGTGGCCACACCAGATACTGACTGTTACTTTTGATTTGAATAGTTGAATTATGTAGTGGACTGCAATGGACAGTAGGAATGTGTACTCCCAAGGCCTCTCCTGACTGATGAGAAGTCCTGTGATATGCACGGAGGAGCACAGATAAATCCTGGCTGATGGATAAGTACATATTTGTGGAAGGATGGGGTGAGAGTTCAGGGTATAAGTGGACACTGCACTGTATTGAATTTATGTATTTTGCTGTACATCTTCACTGAGTAAAGATTGGAAATGTTTGGGCTCTTTTGTATGATAAGTATGTTTATTGTAATTCTTATCAGATTGCAAATGAACACATCAAAGCGAAGAATCTGAAGTCTGACTTACCAATGACGGTGAGCATCTTGGAAGCAGTGCTGTTTCTGCCAGTGATGTTGTTGAAGGCCACACAGGTGTATTCCCCTTGACTGGCAAAAGTCAGAGGGCCCATCTCATACACTGAGCCAGTCGCCACCTGGGAGCCATTGAAGAACCAGCTGAACTGGCTGAGAGGCTGAGAGGAGGCCAAGCAGTTTAAGGTCAAGTTGTGTCCCATTTCTCCTAATGCTGGTCCCGTTATAACAGGCATCTCTGGTCCATCTATAATACAAAAAGACAATCAGCTATAGACCAAACATCTGAATTCCACTCAATAGAGGTTATTGGCCAGAAGGTCAAGGATCATCAAAATATTTTAATGATGTTAGAGGTGTGATCTAAACATTTACATTGACTTTACTACAATATTTATTCAATATTTATTCTCAAAGATTCCACCTTAAGCCATGGGGTTAAAGTTGAACTTTATAGCACTTGTTAACTGCGCTCTTGGAAAAAAAGGTGCTATCTACAACCAAAAAAGTGTTCTTTGGCTGTCCCCACAGAATAACCCTTGGAAAAAACCCTTTTGGTTCCCGGTAGAACCGTTCTGGCTTCCATGTTGAATCCTTTCCACAGAAGGTTATACATGGAACCAAAAAGAGTTCTACCTGGAACCAAAAAGGGTTCTCCTATGGGGACAGCAGCAAAACCCTTTTGGAACCCATTTTTCTAAGAGTGTACTCACAGTTGACGATCAGTCTGTATTCTGGGCTGGTCATGTTGCTGAGGGGATTGGAGGCAGAACACTGATAGTCTCCGTTGTCAGAATGCTGGACAGAGTTGAATGTCAGTGTATTGTTGTTCATAGAGAAGTCTGTTCTGTTGTCAGCATACAGAGGCCAGCCGTTCCTCATCCACTGAATGGAGTAAACCGTTCCAGCGGTGCCACAGGTCAGAGAGAATCTCTCGTTCAGTATTGGCTGGGCTCCAATTACTTTCACAATGGTCATGGTCACAGGTGCTGTGGAAAGTAGATCAAATGGTTTTTCAGCACTTTATCTCTCAACTTCCATCTAATTATACTGTAGGTTCAACAGCACATATACTGTCTAAAACCAAATGAACACAAACAAAGTAAAGGAAGTTTTAGTCCCTTGATTTTAAGTAGCAGTTACTGACTCACCAACGACAGTGAGTATCTTGGAGACAGTGCTGTTTCTGACAGTGATGTTGTTAAAGGCCACACAGGTGTATTCCCCATGACAGGCTAAGGTCAGTGGGCCCATCTCATAAACTGAGCCAGTTGCCACCTGGGATCCATTGAAGAACCAGCTGAACTGGCTGGGAGGCTGAGAGGAAGCTGAGCAGTTGAAGGTCACGCTGTGTCCTGTCATTGCTATATCCGGACTCATGATAACAGGTCTCTCTGGACCATCTGGGAAACACAAGATAACGAAGATAGAAGTATTATATTAGCAATTGGAACTGCCATTAGTGCATTGGCTTGGTTTGACCCCAGCAATACCCAACCATCCCCTTGACTTTATTACATTAGTGTCAGAAGTGGGATCCAAACCTACCCCAACTACATTACTATAAATTCCATCTTGCCCTCATTATAGGTCAAATTTAGAATTTAATTTGCAGACAAGTTTGGTTTTGGGCAATAATAAGTACTCACAGTTGACGATCAGTCTGTATTCTGGGCTGGTCATGTTGCTGAGGGGGTTGGAGGCAGAACACTGATAGTCTCCGTTGTCAGAATGCTGGACAGAGTTGAATGTCAGTGTATTGTTGTTCATAGAGAAGTCTGTTCTGTTGTCAGCATACAGAGGCCAGCCGTTCCTCATCCACTGAATGGAGTAAACCGTTCCAGCGGTGCCACAGGTCAGAGAGAATGTCTGGTTCAGAATTGGCTGGGATCCCATTGCTTTCACCATGGCCATGGTGACTGGTTCTGTGAAGAAAACGTCAGAGTATCACAAGATGTTGACTTCAATCACTGCATGTTGAATGTCTTATATCTACAAGTTAAACAGTTTAGATGTCTCTTCCGTCTTACCAACAACAATGAGCATCTTGGAGACAGTTCTGTTTCTGCCAGTGACGTTGTTGAAGGCCACACAGGTGTACTCTCCATTACTGGCTAAGATCAGTGCTCCAGTCTCATACACTGAGCCAGTTGCCACCTGGGAGCCATTGAAGAACCAGCTGAACTGACTGGGAGGCTGAGAGGAGGCTGAGCAGTTGAAGGTCACGCTGTGTCCTGTCATTGCTATATCCGGACTAGTTACAGCAGGTCTCTCTGGTCCAACTATTAATAAACACAAGACAGTATGGTTCATTTCATGGTTTTACTATTTTGACAAAGTTTAGTAAATAACTAGTCTTCCACAATCCTTGGCTTGTTCAAGTCAGAACAGCTCATAGGAGCAGGAGCTCATAGGAACAGGAGCTCATAGGAGCAGGAGCTCATAGGAGCAGAGCCTAACTCCTATTTCTGTAGCGTGTTGCAGCTTGATGTGTAAGTACATCCCCTGGACAGGACGCTAGTCTATCACAGGCCCTTATGCCCCAATTTATCTCCTTGATGCTGAGTGCCAAGTAAAGACACATTGGGTCACATTTTTACAGTCGCTGGTATGACTCATCCAGGGATCAAACTCCCAACCTTCATATCTCAGGGCAGAAACTTTAACTACAAGGCCACTGAATTGGTTTTATCAGACACAGATGACCAGCTCTTGTAATACTTACAGTTCACCACAAGCTTGTATGTCATGCTGGTCAGGTTGCTAACAGCATTAAAGGCCTCACAGAGATATTCTCCATTGTCAGAAAACTGGATTGGGTTGATAACCATTGTGTTGTTGTCGGTAGAGAAGAATGTTCTGTTATTTAGGGAGATGAGCTGGCCATTCATCAACCAGTGAATGTAGTCTACAGGTCCAGTCACCTCACACCGCAGAGTGAACGACTGATCCAGTATTGGTGGCTTCCCATCACGGTTCAACGAAACCGCTGATATCGGCTCTATGGTCAAAAGAAGAGGGTGAGTACTTCACTGGATCGGTGGTAAAAATACCGTGATATAACGTTGTATTCATAACCATCAATAATCAAATATTCACTACCAACTATATGACATTTCGTAACTATAATGTTGCCTTACCCACAACCTTTATCATTGTGCTCATGGTGGCGTATCTGAGTGTGACATTGTTGTAGGCTAGGCAGGCGTAACTTCCTGTCTGGTTCTCTCTGGTGTTCTGCAGGCTGAGCTGTGGGCTTTGCTCGTTGAGGAACATCCCATTAAACCTCCACTTGTAGGACTCAGCGGGTTTGGACTGAGCGGAGCAGGACAGAGTGATGTCAGAGCCCGTCTTGTAGGCTGTATGTCCTATGGTCATCTCAGGAACTACCATCATGGTGAGGTTACTTGGGCCATCTATGGGAGGAACAAATAACAATGAAGTGTTGGGTAAACATTACCTAGAATATGTTTCCATCCTGCTCTATTGTGCATGCTGAGGAACTAAACAAAGTGTACTCATGATCCATGCAAATAATGACCTGGATCATGTGATCACAGAGGAATGGTTTGGGATGAAAATAGGTATATTACATCATTGCATGGAATGCTGGCTCTCCATGACAAGGTACAATCCATGTATGTTGTGTATGATTAATGTACAGTATACTGCATACTCTGATACTCACATCTAACATTGAGGCCAATTGGCTGGCTGGTGCCGTTGCTGATTCCATTGATGACCTCACATCTGAACGGCCCTTCATCGTATCGTGTCACACTGATTATGGTGAGAGTGCTGTTCCCACCACCAAGCCGAACTCTGTCACTAGCTGTGACCTCTGAGCTGCCATTCAGCCAGCGGTAGGAGAGGGAGGTGCCAGACGAGACAGAGCAGGTGAAAATGGCAGTGTCGTTCAATTCCACTAGATCAGTGGCGTTGGCCCTTAGAATCACGTTTGAAATGGGCTCTGTGGGTGAGAGAGATGATGGCAGTCAAGATAAGGTGGATGTGTTTCAAGAAAGTTTTTTTTGTGTCTTACTGAATTACAAACATGTAGTTGATATTCGTTTCATACTGTAAAACTTGCTTTGGAAATCAATCTAAATATGCTATTTTGTTTACTTAGTCTCTTTGCACACACATAAAAAGTATTATGTGTGTCTTGAAAATAACAGTTTGCTCTGTGATCTGTTCAGGTTAATTCTTTTCAAAGGTATTATGTAGGCCAACTTCACTATAGGTTCAGAAAACATTGACACATTTAAGTGTTAGCTTTCCATGTCAGGAAAATGACTTTTATTATTGTGATAGAGATCAATCATTGATAGATAATGTATGCCCATCAGTGGAGGCTGCTGAGGGGAGAACGGCTCATGATAATGTCTGGAATGGAGTTACTGGAATGGTATCAAAAACATAGCTTTCATGTGTTTGATACCATTCAATTCACTCTATTACACTCAATTCCAGCCATTATTATTAGCTGTCCTTCCCTCAGCAGCCTCCACTGATGTGCAAGCATGTTTTCATGTGAACCTGCATGGAAGAAGGTATGTGAATGGGTAAGTAAGTGTGCAGGTGAGTGTGTGTGCGAGGAAGTGACTGTGTGCCAGTGAGTGAGAGTCTACCATCGTAGAAAGATCAACAGACAGGCAGAGGTCAGTTCCTTACCCTGGACAGACAAAGTCACCACAGCATACAGGACTGGCTCCATTCCCTGCACGGTATATCGTCCTGAGTCGTTGAGTTGGAGAGAGCTTATGGACAGCTCTGAGGAGGAACGGTTGAATAAGACTCTGCCTCGATAACTTGTACTCACAATACTGCCAACAGGATAGAAAAGGACGATGATTGTAGTTTCATATGACCAGGTCCCTATGTTGATGGGGCTTTGAGGAACTAGGTTCAGGGTGACATTACTGCCCACAGCTAAGGGGTTCTTCGAGGGAACCACCACCTGGCCAGAGACATCTAGAAGAGGATGGATTGATGAGTTTAGTTCATGTTTTGAGATATTATTAATCAATACAGAACTCTTTCAAGTTCTTATTATTAATCAGTACAAAACTCTTTAAAGTTCTTATTATTAATCAGTACAAAACTCTTTAAAGTTCTTATTATTAATCAGTACAAAATTCTTTAAAGTTCTTTCAAATATTTTAATTGAGATTAATCAAATCTTTAGACTATGGCACTTTAACAGAAATAGAAGCTTTTGTTTACAAATTAGTCAATTTACAACATGACCTACTATCTATTTCTAATGTCTACTCTAGACATGGTTGTCAATGTCAGATAGAAATAGAAATCTCAACTTTTCTGAATTGATACTGTTTGACTGAAGTTCATCAACCAAACAGAGACATTTGAACAACCTGTTACTTATTTAACAAAGCGTTATAGCACAAATAGGCATCAATTTACTTCCAGAATGAGCGTTTTGTCCTATTTACCTGTAGTGAAGTTGAGCAGCACCAGGATGAGAACCCACACCAGAGGATACTCCATAGTTCTACCACTTATCAAACACCACGGATCAGAAGTGAACGGGACACTTTCCTATTGACCTATTGACTGTCCAGACTTCTTGGTAAATCCGAAAATGTCGATACTGCTCAGTCACAGTCTCCCCTCAATCAGCAAATATTTATTCAGGATCACCTCGTGTCAGGTGATGCAAATGTACCTACCCACCGTACCTGTCGCTAGAACACACCCACACACACCTACCCACCCTACCTGTCGCCAGAACACACTCACACACGCCTACCCAACTACCCACGCCCTGTTTTGTCCACGCACATTTTTCCAACTGTGTTTTTTGTTGACCCAAGTTGATTATGGTTTACTGTAAATCTGATCAACTCTGTCTGTACTATACGGGTCCTGGGAGGAGGCTGGATGGTACATGGCTAATGAGGCCGGATATAGGTTCTCTGACCCTGTCGAAACTCATGATCTATCTACAGTGGCTGAGGCAACGTTGGCTCATAAGACACTGTTCACATTGAACCTGTCAGAAAAACACTTAACAGGCCGTGGAAAAGTATTTGCCACTTTTCTGACTTTCTATATTTTTGCATAGTTTTGATACTGAATGTTATCAGATCTTCAACCAAAACCCAATTTTAGAAAAAGGGAGCCTGCGTTTACAAAAAACAAAATAAATTGATACTTATTTTATTTATTTAATTAAAAAAGTTATGCAACACCCAATTAATCTGTGTGCAAAAGTAATTGCTCCTTTACACCCAATACCTGATTGTGCCACTTTTAGCTGCAATGACTGCAACCAAATGCAATCAGTCTCTCACCTCATTGTGGAGGAATTTTGGCCCACTCTTCCATGCAGAACTGCTTTAAACTCAGATACTTTTTGGGGTTTCAAGCATGAACTGCTCGTTTCAAGTCCTGCCACAGCATTTCAATTGGGATTAGGTCTGGACTTTGACTAGGCCATTCCAAAACATCAGATTGTGTTCTGCATCATTGTCTTGCTGCATGACCCAGCTGCACTTCAGCTTCAGCTCACAGCCAGTTGCCCTGATATTCTCCTGTAGAATTCTCTGATACAGAGCAGAATTCATGGTTCCTTCTGTTAAGGTAAGTTGTCCAGATCCTGAGGCACCAAAGCATCCTCAAACCATCACACTTCCACTACCATGCTTGACCATTGGTATGAGGTTCTTACTGTGGAATGCAGTGTTTGTTTTGCGCCAGGCATAATGGGACCCATCTCAACCAAAAAGGTATACTTTTGAATCATCTGTCCAAGTCTCGATGATCATCCAGGTGCATCCAGATGATTTTTTTCAAACTTGAATCAACGCTTTGGATAACATGGGTCCCATTATTCCTGGCAAACCATCAAGCCTCTTCCTGGAGCTGGCCCCCTGGCCAAACTGAGCATTCGGGGAAGAAGGTCCTTGGTCAGGGAGGTTACCAAGTACACAATGGTCACTCTGACAGAGCTCCAGAGTTCCTCTGTGGAGATTGGTAGAACCTTCCAGAAGGAAAACCATCTCTGCAGCACTCCCGCAACCAGGCCTTTATGGTAGGGTGGCCATTTGGAAGCCACTCCTCAGCCCGCTTGGAGTTTGCAAAAGGCACCTAGAGTCTCAGACCATGAGATACAAGATTCTCTGGTCTGATAAAACCAAGATTGAACTCTTTGGCATGCATGCCCAGCATCACATCTGGTGGAAACCTGGCAACATCCTTATGGTGAAACATGGTGGTGGTAGCATCATGCTGTAGGGATGTTTTTCAGCGGCAGGGACTGGGAGACTAGTCAGGATGAACGGAGAAAAGTACAGAGTGATCTTTGATGAAAACCTGCTCCAGAGTGCTCAGGACCTCAGACTGGGCGACAGTTTACCTTCCAACAGGACAACGACCCTAAGCACACAGCAAAGACAATACCAGAGTGGCTTAAGGACAAGTCTCTGAATGCTCTTGAGTGGCCCAGCCAGAGTCCAGACTTGAACCCTATCAAACATCTCTGGAGAGACCTGAAAATAGCTGTGCAGCGACACTCCCCATCCAACCTGACAGAGCTTGATAGGATCTGCAGAGAAGAGCGGGAGAAAATCCCCAAGTACAGGTGTGCCAAGCTTGTAGCATCATACCCCAGACGAATTGAGGCTGAAATCGCTGCCAAAGTTGCTTCAACAACGTTTTGAGTACGGTGTCTGAATACTTATGTAAATGTGATATCTAAGTTTTAAAACATTTGCAAAAGATTTTAAAAACCTGTAATTTGCTGTACATGTACAAATATTCCCATATAGGTACAATTTCCATATAGATATAGATATTTAGGTAAGCAGTAATGCTCAGGCACTATTCAGTTCAATGGGACTTTATTTAAACAGCCACATTAAGTTAAATTAACAATAAACAAAAGTGAGAAGACGCAAAACAACATCAACAAAAACAATTTGAAATTAACTTTAAATATTGCACTCACAAAAGTTAAAAATATAGACATTTCAAGTCTTATTTCACTATTTAATAGAAAATTTAATTGAATAAAATTTAATAAAAAGATAGATATTCATCTAGAACCCTTCTTGACTTCCAAAGAACCATCAAAGAACCCTTTCTTAGAAGGATGGTAAAAAGGTTTTAGGTAGAACCCTTTCTTAGAAGGATGGTAAAAAGGTTTTAGGTAGAACCCTTTCTGAACAGGATGGTAGAAAGCTTTTAGGTAGAACCCTTTCTTAGAAGGATGGTAAAAAGGTTTTAGGTAGAACCCTTTCTTAGAAGTATGGTAAAAAGGTTTTAGGTAGAACCCTTTCTGAAAAGGATGGTAAAAAGGTTTTAGGTAGAACCCTTTCTTTAGAAGGATGGTAAAAATATTTTAGATAGAACCCTTTCTTAGAAGGATGGCAAAAGGTTTTAGGTAGAACCCTTTGCCTTACAAAGAACCCTCGTCTTCCAAAAAGGGCTCTTCAGATGAAAATGTTTATCGGCAGAACCCTATCTGTCACGATTGTTTAGAGATGGATTGGACCAAGGTGCAGAGTGGTAGGCGTACATTTTACTTTTATTAAAAACAACAAAATACAAAAAACAAATGTAACGCTACATGCAGTGCAGAAAGCAACTACACACAAACAAGACCCCACAAACTACAGGTGGAAAAAAGGCTGCCTAAGTATTATCCCCAATCAGAGACAACGATAGACAGCTGCCTCTGATTGGGAGCTATACGCGGCCAACAAAGAAATAGAACAACTAGAATGCCCACCCAAATCACACCCCGACCTAACCAAATAGAGAAATAAAAAGGCTCTCCAAGGTCAGGGCGTGACACTATCCCTTAGTAAAGAACTCTTTTGGAATCCTTTTGTCTAAGAGTGAATATGCCATCTACATCAAAGCTTTTTGCTGTCCCTTTATTATTGCATGTTTGCTCATGGACTGCTTCTCACTCAGTAATATTGACTGTGATTTAATAGAGACATGAATCCATCTCTCTCTGTTTTCCCTTTATTATACAATACCACTAACCACAGGTTCTGCCTCCACACACATCATTCTAGTCACTGTTTACTGTATCTACACGGTCTAGATGTAAATAACTTTGTCAGACATAAATACCGTAACCATCCTGGTCTGGAGAGATGAACAGGGTTGCGATACAAGGAAGTTGGAAATTTACCAAATGGTAAAATATATTTTCAAAAAATGCCACCTATCCCTTGATAGAGAGTAATTTCAATACTAATCTCTGGGCTTCCATACTGGCTTGGGGTTTTGATTTAAATGTACATTAATACAACACAGGTGTCAGACACAATAGATATGATTAATTGTATCTGGGACTAGAACCCACAACCCACCTGAAAGAGAGTAACACACCTAAACATACACAAGGTCACCTTTACACACAAAGTGTGACAAACTGTGACGCACTGACTATTGCACCACAGCAAATGAAGGACTCACAGTGTAAACTTTGATCATGCTCTTTATACATGATACAGTGAGCTCCAAAAGTATTGGGACAGTGACACATTTTCTGTTGTTTTGGCTCTAATACAGCACTTTGGATTTTAAATGATACAATGACTATGAGGGTAAAGTGCAGACTGTCAGCTTTAATTTGAGTGTCACGTTGGTAGAAAGGATAGGGAGACAGGAGCAGGAATGCGTAACAGTTTTTGTTATTACTACCCAAATTACAGCGTGCCATGTAAAGGCACGGGGGCGAAGACCAAACAAACACATATACAAAACACAGGGTTGAGACCCAAACAAAAGAGCAAAATAAATACACTGGATGAGACGTTGACAGATGTAAACATTGAACAGGGTCAAGGGCATATAGAACACTGCTTTATATCTGTGATTAAGGGTTTGAAGTGTGTGATGCTTGGAACTTATTTTATCATAATCTATACTGTCTCAAATGAGGCATGCTTTATGACTTGTTTTCAGTCAGCTCATAGCAATAAGGAGTAGTAGTGATGTGTTAGTATTGTTCTGTTAAATCAGCACATACCTTTCCCTTCCATATACTGTAAGAATATGTCAAATGAATATACTGTGTACCATTATGGAACATTTAGATTCATTTAAAATTATAATTTGTTTAAAACAACTTTTATCAAAGCAATTAAGAACTTTATATTGATGTCAGAGTCCTATTCCAACAAGAATGCTTAATATAGTTTGGTTATTCCACCAGGTCTCTAGAAAATTACAGTACTGAGGGGTGTTGAAATACTGTACATGATATATGACTCCTCATTGTGATACTAATCTGGAAGAATAAAGCTTCAATAAAGAAAAAAGACAATAAAAAAATGTTTTGCAAAGAATGTTCAGAGAAATAATTCCATCAACAGCATGATAGTGGAATGAGAGATATATATATATATATATATATATATATATATTCTGTATCAGGATGCAATTACAGCAGAAATGTCTCAGGATGACAGGTCCAGAAATCAGTGGAAAATATTTGTACGAGATTGTGAGAGTCATTCCCTAAGTTTTGCTCCTGTAAATACCATGGTATTATTCTTTGTTAATATTTGAAAATATATATATTTAAATAGTTGAATATGGTACAATGTATTTTCTCTTTCTATATATTTCAAGCCAGTGGTACCACACACCCTCCTGATGATATAACCATTCTACTTCCATCACAGCAAGTACACTGTAGTATAGCATTAAACAAGAGTGACCATGTTCGGTTTTATCAATATCTTATTTCACCATGATATAAAACTCAAATAGTTTTGTTTCAGTCAATTACATAATGTATTCACATTGCCCTGGACCATGGCACTACGTATAGGAAATGAGTGTTTACATAAATATATTTTATGGGTTCACTTAACTGAATGCATTTCTTGGCATTGATCTCCAACTGTACTGACACTGACCCACTTCTGATGGTGATCTGTCTGGTGGCGTTGCTGTATCACATGGTTCTGTTGTTGAAGACTGAGAAGGACACACCGTCTGGACCATCTGCGTATGGAGATATGCATTACTATCATGACTCAACAGATAGTGTTGGTACACTACATGACCATAAGTATGTGGACACAACGGCTTGTCAAACATCTCATTCCAAAATCATGGGATTTAATATAGAGTTGGTCCCCCCCATTGCTGCTATAACAGCCTCCCTCTTCTGGGATGGTTTTCCACTAGAAGTTGGAACATTGCTGCAGGGACTTGCTTCCTTTCAGCCACAAGAGCAATAAGTGAAGTCGGGCACTGATGCTGGGCGATTAGGCCTGTCTCGTAGTCGGCATTCCAATTCATCCCAAATGTGTTCAATGGGGTTGAGGTCAGGGCTCTGTGCAGGCCAGTCAAGATCTTCCACACCGATCTCACAAAACATTTTTGTATGGACCTCGCTTTGTGCACAGGAACATTGTCATGCTGAAGAGGAGAGACAATTTTTTTCGCGATACATGCTACTGCACTCGGAGGTCCCGCTCTCTGAGTTTTTGTGTCCTACCACTACACGACCGAGCCGTTGTTGCTCCTAGACATTTCTACTTCACATTAACAGCCCTTACAGTTGACCAGGGCAGCTCTAGCAAGACAGACACTTAACCAACTGATTTTGTTGGAAAGGTGGCATCCTATGACGGTGCCACATTGAAAGTCACTGAGCTCTTCAGTAAGGCCATTATACTGCCAATGTTTGTCTATGGATATTGCATGGCTGTGTGCTCGATTTTAAACACCTGTCAGCAATGGGTGTGGCCGAAATAGCCGAATCCACTACTTTGAAGGGGTGTCCACATACTTTTGTATATACAGTGTATCTACTATGGAAATGTAGTAGATACCCAATGATGCCTGGTGGTTGAGAGGAACCAGTTGCTTAAAGAGATATTCAGGGAGACTATGTGTTTTTGAGCTAAATCAATTGATCATGATAAATCATACATCATTGGCCATGTGATTGTAGCTATGTTATTGAGTCACTCCCAAATCACTGTAAAGAGTCAGTCAAAGCTCAATATCAGCAGTCAGTCAAAGCTCACTGCTGATATTGAGATGTAGAGGGTCAGTTGTTCCATTGAACTCCACTAAGTTGCCTGTGTAGTTGGCCACCAGTCTCACAGCAGAAACAGGTAATGTGGGTGAGATAGATAGAGAGGGGGGGGGGGGTAACTTAACAGAAACCAGAGGGAACACCATGCTGGAAAAGGACAAAGACAACCAGTTTCCATAAAAAAATGTGTCTATAACAATGGTGACTTGCAGAATTCTACCGATACAAGCCATGAGTATGGCTGACCTTCAAACAACCATACTCAATTCACACAGCTTGATGTAGATGATTCAGGCTAACAGTCAAGTCATCACTCACCTGGCCCTGACAAAGTGCCAACACAGACATTGTCATCAATTAAGTCAGCATTTCTATGCACACACAAACACAGAAGTACCAACAGAGACAAGGACACACACAGGTGCACACTCAAATGAAACCAGTATCTCTATGTCATATCACACAGGCAGAATTGTTGCATTACACTGCAAGTCATGGTACAAAACAGGCTATCTTAACAGTATTTACAGTATGAACCCACAGGGCCTGCAGGATATTACTAATCTGATGTGTCTGACGTGTTAGCTGATGTGACTCACCTGTCACAGTGAGGGTGGAAGTGGCTGTGAGCTGTGTGCTGATGCACTGAACCAGATAGACCCCCGAGTTGACCTCTTTAATGGAGGTTAGGGTCAATGTGTTGTCCCCACTGCCTGGGTTCTCAGAGGGAAGCACCTTCACAGTGCTGGAGCTCAGCACACCAGGTGAAGAGGGGAAAGATGGGTCTTTAGCATCCAGTGGTCACTGGAACACAACAGGGTGTATCCACTTTTGATCCTCTGCCAGCTAATCAGTTGCTGATCAAGACATCCATCTGGACCCTCTCTTTCTAAAATTATCCACCAAAATTGTCGCAACCCCTATTACTAGCCTGTTCAACCTCTCTTTCATATGAGAATTGGAAATCTCTTCAAAGGGGGAGACACTCAAGACCCAAACTGTTACAGACCAATATCTATCCTACCCTTCCTTTCTAAGGTCTTTGAAAGCCAAGTTAACAAACATACCACTGACCATTTAGAATCCCACCGTACCTTCTCTGCTATGCAAACTGGTTTCCGAGCTGGTCATGGGTGCACCTCAGCCACGTTCAAGGTCCTGAACGATATCATAACCGCCATTGATAAGAGACAATACTGTGCAGCTGTATTCATTGACCTGGCCAAGGCTTTCGACTCTGTCAATCCCCACATTCTTATCGGCAGACTTAATAGCCTTGGTTTCTCTAATGATTGCCTCGCCTGGTTCACCAACTACTTCTCAGACAGAGTTCAGTGTGTCAAATCGGAGGGCCTGTTGTCCGGAGCTCTGGCAGTCTCTATGGGGGTGCCACAGGGTTCAATTCTCGGGCTGACTCTTTTCTCTGTATACATCAACGATGTCACGCTTGCTGCTGGTGATTCTCTGATCCACCTCTTAGGAGACGACACCATTGTGTATACTTCTGGCCCTTCTTTGGACACTGTGTTGACTAACCTCCAGAGGAGCTTCAATGCCATTCAACTCTCCTTCCATGGTCTTCATCTGCTCTTAAATGCAAGTAAAACTAAATGCATGCTCTCAAAAACGATCGCTGCCTGCACCCGCCCACCCGTCTAGCATCACTACTCTGAACGGTTCTGACTTAGAAAATGTAGACAACTACAAATACCTAGGTGTCTGGTTAGACTGTAAACTCTCCTTCCAGACTCACATTAAGCATCTCCAATCCAAAATTAAATCTAGAATCGGCTTCCTATTTCGCAACAAAGCATCCTTCACTCATGCTGCCAAACATACCCTCGTAAAACTGACTATCCTACCAATCCTTGACTTCGGCGATGTCATTTACAAAATAGCCTCCAACACTCTAC
Source organism: Oncorhynchus masou masou (assembly GCF_036934945.1). Lineage (NCBI taxonomy): Eukaryota > Metazoa > Chordata > Actinopteri > Salmoniformes > Salmonidae > Oncorhynchus > Oncorhynchus masou. The sequence goes on along the minus strand of NC_088241.1, from coordinate 7,679,008 downwards.
TCAGCAAATTGGATGCAGTCTATCACAGTGCCATCCATTTTGTCACCAAAGCCCCATATGCTACCAACCACTGCAACCTGTATGTTCTCATTGGCTGTATCTCACTTCATATTTGTCGCCATATCCACTTGCTCCAGGTCATCTATAAGTCTTTGCTAGGTAAACCCCCCCTTATCTCAGCTCACTGGTCACCATAGCAGCACCCACTCGTAGCACGCTCTCCAGCAAGTATATTTCACTGGTCACCCCCAAAGCCAATTCCTCCTTTAGCCGCCTTTCCTTTCAGGTCTCTGCTGCCAATGACTGGAACAAATTGCAAAAATCACTGAAGCTGGAGACCCATATCTCCCTCACTAACTTTAAGCACCAGCTGTCAGAGCAGCTCACAGATCCCTGCAGCTGCACATAGCCCATCCAACTACCTCATCCCCATACTGTTATTATAAAAAAATGCTCCTTTGCACCACAGTATCTCTACTTGCATATTTGTCTTCTGCGCATCTATCACTCCAGTGTTTAATTGCTAAATTGTAATTATTTCTCCACTACGGCCAATTTATTACCTTACCTCCCTTGTCTTACCTCATTTAAACACACTGTATATAGACTTCTATTGTGTTATTGACTGTATGTTTTGTTTGTTCCATGTGTAACTCTGTGTTGTTGTTTGTGTTGCACTGGTTTGCTTTATCTTGACCAGGTCGCAGTTGTAAATGAGAACATGTTCTCAACTAACCTACCTGGTTAAATAAAGGTTAAATAAAAATAAATACAAATGAACATGTGGTCAAGGGTTTGAAGTGCGTTATGAGTGGAACCTTTTTAGCAGCAACTCTCAAATGAAGCATCATTTATGACATGTTTTCAGTGAGCACAAAAAAAAGGAGTATTAGTGATTGTTGGTATTGTTCTGTTACTGTTTTTCTGTTACATGTTACTTAGAGATTTAAGAGTAACCTTTTCCTGCAACCATACTACACAGCTTTTATACGTGAGGTGAGGTCCTCAGGACTAAGCTAAAGGTTCTTTGCATCAAGGCGTGGAGCATGGGAATCAGACAACACTATTAGGATGCAACAATTTATTGTCGTTTTCAGCGTCACAAGAAAGGTACAACCTCCATACCACGTAATCAATTCCATACATCTTCTGTTCCAGGAGCTTCATTCTGCTGTCCTGCAAGACAAACTTCGACAGAGCAATGTCAGATTTCTCACAACCAAATACCACTAGGTTTATTTGTTTTATTTACATACTCAAACAGACAATGTGTTGGAACACTCATGGAGGGAGTAGCGCAGGTCTAGGTGGAAGATGGGAGCCAATGCCTAAAGGCACTACATTCACAAGATTTCCTATTTCTTATATTCACTTTTCTTTAAACACCATCACTGCTCCCGTCCTCTCAGTAAAAGGATCCCCTGGTTGACACAAACAGGAAGGCTTCTATACAAAAGTCCACTCAAATACACCTAGCGCAGGTAGACTAACAAGGGTGTGTTAGAAACACATACCTTTCCTTCTACACTGAACATAAATATAAACGCAACATGTAAAGTGTTGGTCACAGAAATGTATTTCTGTAAAATGTTGTGCACAAATTGGATTACATCCTTGTTAATGAGCATTTTAGCCTTTTTCAAAATAATCTATCCACCTGAAAGGTGTGGCATATCAAGAAAATGATTAAACAGCATGATCATTACACAGGTGCTCCTTGTGTAATAAAAGGCCATTCTAAAATGTGGCCTCACAACCACAGACCACGTGTAACCAAGCCAGCCCATGACCTACAATTCCGGCTTCTTCAGCTGCGGGATCAACTCAGGGGAGGAGGGGTGGGGTGCTGAGGAGGATTTATTTCTGTCAAAAAGCCCTTTTGTGGGGGAAAACTCATTCTCATTGGCTGTTTCCCTAAGTTTTCACATGACTGGGCAGTGGCACAGCCATGGGTGGGCCTGGGAGGGCATAGGCCCACCCACTGGGGTGGGCCTGTGCCACTGCCCAGTCATGTGAAAAGTTAGGGAAACTGGCTCATGACCATTCTTTCCCAAATCTCTTACAAGTATTTTCCACAGATCTTTGGACCTGTCATCCTTAGAAGGAACATTTCTGCTGTAATTGCGAAGGAATAATTGATCTGAAAACAGTTTTTTATTGTATTTTTTCTTTATTCAAGTTCTATTTATCCAGATTAGTATCACTGAGAGGAATCATATAACATGTATTTCAACACCCCTCAGTACTGTAATTATCTTAAGACTTGGTGGAATAACAAAAATATGTCAAACATTCTTCTTGTAATATGACTTGAACATACAGTAAATGTCTTAATTGCCCATATAAAAGCAGATTTTTGTGGTTGTTATTGAATAAATCAAAATGTTCCATAAGGGTACTGTCACGCCTTGGTCTTAGTGTGGTGGGTGATTCTGTAACGGCGTTCTTCGTTTGTTGAAAGAGAGTCGGACCGAAATGCAGCGTGGTGGTTACTCATGTCTTTAATGAAGGAAAAACGGAACGATATATGAAATAACTAAAAAATACACAAAAAAAACAAACGGAACGTGAAACCTATTTACAGCCTATCTGGTGAAACTACACAGAGACAGGAACAATCACCCACGAAATACAAAGTGAAACCCAGGCTACCTAAATACGGTTCCCAATCAGAGACAACGAGAATCACCTGACTCTGATTGAGAACCGCCTCAGGCAGCCAAACCTATGCAACACCCCTACTCAGCGGCAAATCCCAATACCAACAAAAAACCCAATACGAAATACAACATAAACCCATGTCACACCCTGGCCTGACCAACAAATAAACTAAAACACAAAAATACTAAGACCAAGGCGTGACAGGTACACAGTTCATTCATGATTTGTGGACAAGTTTGACATGTTCTATTATTTCTACTGCTTTTTCATTCTTCTCTGTTAATATTTGAATAGATAGATATTTTACCTTATAAAATGGTGCAATGTATTTTCTCTTTCTAAATGCACTGTGTTTACAAAACACTAGGAACACCTGCCTAATATTGAATTACACCCTGTTTTGCCTTCAAAACTGCCTTATTCATTGGGGCATGGACTCTACAAGGTGTCAAAAGCGTTCCACAGGGATGCTGACCCATGTTGACTCCAATGCTTCCCACAGTTGTGTCAAGTTAGCTGGATTCCTTTGGCTGGTGGACCATTCTCGATTCACATGGGAAACTGTTGAGCACGAAAACCCCAGAATCATTGCAGTTCTTGACACTCAAACTGTTGGACTGGGACCTACTACCATACCCCATTCAAAGGCACTTAGACATTTTGTCTTACCCATTCACCCTCTGAATGGCACACATACACAATCCATGTCTCAATTGTCTCAAGGATTAAAAATCTTCAATTTGTCTCCTCCCCTTCATCTACACTGATTGATGTGGATATAACAAGTGACATCAATAAGTGACATCAATAAGAGATCATTGCACAAGAGTGACCATGTTTGGTTATAGCAATATCTATGACATTATTTCACCATATTATAAAACTATTTTTTTGTCAATTGCATAATTTATTCACATTGCCCTGGCCCATGGCACTACGTAAATTAAATGAATGTTTGAATAAATATATTGTATGGGTTCACTTAACTGAAAGCATTTTTTGGTCTATGTGTTATTTTTCAGTCAGTGAGACTTGCTATCTCATTGGCGTTTAGAAGAGGACCCCAGCCAATGAGGAGAGGAGAAGGAGCCAGACACTAACCCCTAAGCTGTTCTGACACTGACCCACTGCTGATGGTGATCTGTCTAGTGATGTTGCTGTAGCTCATGGTCCTGTTGTTGAAGGCCAGGCAGGAGCATAGGCCACTCTGGCTCTCCACAGCACTGTATAGCTTCAGAACTAGACTCGTCCAATTCAGATGCTTCCCATTGAAAGTCCATTGAAACTCAGCCTGAGGGTTGGACTGGGCAGAGCAGGACATGGTCAGAGTAGACCCGATCAGGAAAGAGGTAGTGGTGTTCAGCATGTTGACTGTGAAGGACACACTGTCTGAACTGTCTGTGTAGGGATAGGAATTACTGTCATGATACCCAAGTAGGCCTGGTGGTAGAGAGGAACCCGTGGCTTGAAGGGATATTCAGGGAGCCGATGTGTTATGGAACAAAATCAATTGATCATGATAGATCCTACATCACTGGCCGTATGTTATCGTGTCATTACCAAACCACTGTAAAGTGTCAGTTTGAAATGAAAAAATAATAAAAGCTTGAAATGTGGACTGCAGTCAAAATATGTGAATTCATCAAGTAGAGTTAGTGTGCATACTCTCATACTCACAGTTGATACTGAGATGTAAAGGCTCAGTGTTTCCATTACTGACGCTTTGAAAGCATTACAGCTAAACAGCCCACCATTGTATCGAGTCACATTGACTATGGTGAGAGTGCTGTTCCCATCACTAAGCTGAATTCCATTACTGGCTGTGACTCAGAGTTGCGGTAAGAGGTAAGAGAGGGAGGAGCCAGAGGAAGAGCGAAACAGACCGACAGAGCTTTGAATTCCAATAAATCGCCTTTGTTGTTGGCCTCCAGTCTCACAGCTGGAAACAGGTTCTGTGGGTGAGAGAGGGAGAGGGAGAGGGAGAGGAGAGAGAGAGAGAGAGAGAGAGGGGGAGAGAGAGAGAGTGTGTGAGAGAAAGAGAGGGAGAGAGAGAGGAAGAGAGAGGGAGAGAGAGAGAGAGAGGGGGGAGAGAGAGCGAGAGAGAGAGAGAGAGAGTGTGTGTGTGTAGGGGAGAGAGAGAGAAAGAGAGTGTGTGTAAGAGAGAGAGAAAGAGAGAGAGGGGGAGAGAGAGAGTGAGAGAGTGTGTGAGAGAGCGAGAAAGAGAGAGAGAGAGAGAGAGAGAGAGAGAGAGTGTGTGTAAGAGAGAGAGAGGGGGAGAGAGAGTGTGAGAGAGAGAGAGAGAGATTGATACAGAGAAAGAAAGAGAGGGAAACATAACAGAAACCAGTAGGAACACCATGCGGGAAAAGGGACAGAGACAACCTGTTTCCATTACGCCCATTATTTAGAGTTTGTTGGTGTCAGCCCATGTTTAGGTCATAATAGTCTGTGGCCATGATGACTTGCAGAATCATATCTAAATATGTTATGGCCCTTTCAGCAGTAGTGAAAAAAAGTACCCAATTGTCATACTTGAGTAAAAGTAAAGATACATTCATAGAAAATGACTCAAGTCACCCAGTAAAATTCTACTTGAGTAAAAGTCTAAAAGTATTTGGTTTTAAATATACTTCAGTATAATTATATGTGTAATTTCAAAAATATACTTAAAATATATACTAAAAAGTAAAATTATAAATAATTTAAAATGCCTTATGTTAAGCAAACCAGACTTTATTTCTTTATTTTTTTTAAATTTACGCATAGCCAGGGGCACACTCCAACATTCAGACATCATTTACAAATGAAGCCTGTGTGTTTAATGAGTCCACCAAATCAGAGGCAGTAGGGATGACCAGGGAGGTTCTGTTGATAAGTGCGTGAATTGGACCATTGTCCTGTCCTGCTAAGCATTCAAAAAGTACTTTTGGGAGTCAAGGAAAATATATGGACTAAAAAGTACATTATTTTCTGAAGAAATGTAGTGAAGTAACAGTAAAAGTAGTTACAAATATAGAGTAAAGTACAGATACCTAAACAAAAACGACTTAATTAGTACTTCAAAGTATTTTTACTTAAGAACTTTACACCACTGCCTTTCAGTATGATTGTCTTTTAGTTAAATTAAAACCGCTTGAGGAGATTTTATGAAGGTTACTAGTTGTTTGTGAGTCTTGTATTTTTTATAATAGTATGAGAAAGTCAATGTTATGCTTGATCAGAGACCAACAGCCAAGTCATCAGACACCTGGCCCGGAGAAAATGCCAACACAGACATTGTCAAGAGTGCAGTCAGCATTTCCATGTATACTATTGATGCGCGGGTTGACTCATGACCCGCAGTCCCCTGCAGTTATATCTGTGGAATGGACAGGTTTAGGGTTATTAAGTATTGTGTGGCTGGCGGTCGATTTGAATAAAGAGAAAACGATACCTTAAAAAAACTATACATCTCTAAATCATGTGCATTTTTTATCTATAGGCTACATTGAGGTTTTTCTTTAGTTATTTTAGGCTGTCGGGCATTAGTGCATAAACCTATACATCATGGCTTATCTGTACATGAGCCAGATAGCCTACACACCAATCATCAAATAATGCTTTTGGGAACATGAAGTTAAAGTTAACATCAATCCAGGGAGGCAGAAGGGACATTGTCGAAGTTTACGTGGAACGACATTTATTGGATATTTCAAACTTTTTTAACAAAGCAAAAACTGAAAAATTGGGCGTGCAAAATTATTCAGCCCCCTTAAGTTAATACTTTGTAGCGCCACCTACTTACAGCTGCGATTACAGCTGTAAGTCGCTTGGGGTATGTCTCTATCAGTTTTGCACATCGAAAGACTGAATTTTTTTCCCATTCCTCCTTGCAGAACAGCTCGAGCTCAGTGAGGTTGGATGGAGAGCATTTGTGAACAGCAGTTTTCAGTTCTTTCCACAGATTCTCGATTGGATTCAGGTCTGGACTTTGACTTGGCCATTCTAACACCTGGATATGTTTATTTTTGAACCATTCCATTGTAGATTTTGCTTTATGTTTTGGATCATTGTCTTGTTGGAAGACAAATCTCCGTCCCAGTCTCAGGTCTTTTGCAGACTCCATCAGGTTTTCTTCCAGAATGGTCCTGTATTTGGCTCCATCCATCTTCCCATCAATTTTAACCATCTTCCCTGTCCCTGCTGAAGAAAAGCAGGCCCAAACCATGATGCTGCCACCACCATGTTTGACAGTGGGGATGGTGTGTTCAGGTTGATGGGCTGTGTTGCTTTTACGCCAAACATAACGTTTTGCATTGTTGCCAAAAAGTTCAATTTTGGTTTCATCTGACCAGAGCACCTTCTTCCACATGTTTGGTGTGTCTCCCAGGTGGCTTGTGGCAAACTTTAAACAACACTTTTTATGGATATCTTTAAGAAATGGCTTTCTTCTTGCCACTCTTCCATAAAGGCCAGATTTGTGCAATATACGACTGATTGTTGTCCTATGAACAGAGCCTCCCACCTCAGCTGTAGATCTCTGCAGTTCATCCAGAGTGATCATGGGCCTCTTGGCTGCATCTCTGATCAGTCTTCTCCTTGTATGAACTGAACGTTTAGAGGGACCGTCAGGTCTTGGTAGATTTGCAGTGGTCTGATACTCCTTCCATTTCAATATTATCGCTTGCACAGTGCTCCTTGGGATGTTTAAAGCTTGGAAAATCTTTTTGTATCCAAATCCGGCTTTAAACTTCTTCACAACAGTATCTCGGACCTGCCTGGTGTGTTCCTTGTTCTTCATGATGCTCTCTGCGCTTTTAACGGACCTCTGAGACTATCACAGTGCAGGTGCATTTATACGGAGACTTGATTACACATAGGTGGATTGTATTTATCATCATTAGTCATTTAGGTCAACATTGGATCATTCAGAGATCCTCACTGAACTTCTGGAGAGAGTTTGCTGCACTGAAAGTAAAGGGGCTGAATAATTTTGCACGCCCAATTTTTCAGTTTTTGATTTGTTAAAAAAGTTTGAAATATCCAATAAATGTCGTTCCACTTCATGATTGTGTCCCACTTGTTGTTGATTCTTCACAAAAAAATACAGTTTTATATCTTTATGTTTGAAGCCTGAAATGTGGCAATAGGTCGCAAAGTTCAAGGGGGCCAAATACTTTCGCAAGGCACTGTATATGGAATTATAGGCCTATGGCAAGTCAAGGGAACTGTCAAGGGAGCCTTCTGTTCAGATGGGTTCAATGGAAAATTAAACCTGGACACTGACTGTAGGTCTATAACCTCTCACATAGCCTCAATATTAACTCCTGCAGAATTAAGTACTACTTGCAGTAAATGATACACTGACTTGGGAACAGAAGTGGAGAAATATGATGTATTTATTTCTGCATCTTGAGATGCTGTTAGCATCATAAAATCTGATTGTGCTTCAACCACAGAAAATATGCATCGAAGCCGAACTGAAATGTTTTCAGAAACACATTGGGTCGTTTTCACAGATTTCAATGTCCTTTTGTCTGGTCAAACGGATGTAATTTGGACAATTTGCACAGAAAATCATCCTTTTTTAGCGTCGTTGCATTTACTCCCCAGATCCTAAACGTCTTTGCTCCGCAAAAAAAAAGATAACAGAGAAAGGTTTACCAATGTCAACTATACTGAACAAAAATATAAACGCAACATTTAAAGGATTTGTCGCATGTTTTCATGAGCTGAAATAAAAGATCACAGGAATGTTTCATTACGAACAAAAACATTATTCTCCAAAAAATGTTGCCATTTTTTTTTACATCCCTGCGTTGAGCATTTCTCCATTGCCAAAATAATCCACCATCTAACAGGTGTGGCATATCAAGAAGCAGATTAAACAGCATGATCATTACACAGGTACACCTTGTGCTGGAGACAATAAAAGGCCACTCTAAAATGTGCAGTTTTGTCACACAACACAATGCCACAGATACGTCAAGTTTTGAGGGAGCTTGCAATTGGCATGCTGACTGCAGGGATGTCCACCAGAGCTGTTGCCAGATAATTTAAAGTTCAATTCTCTACCATAAGCTGCCTCCAACATCATTTTAGAGAATTTGGCAGTACGTCCAACCGGCCTCACAACAGCAGACCACGTGTAAGCACGTCAGCCCAGGACCTCCACATCCAGCTTCATCACTGCGGGATCGTCTGAGACCAGCCACCCAGACAGCTGATGAAACTGAGGAGTATTTATGTCTGTAATAAAGCCTTTTTTGCGGGGAAAACATAATTCTAACTCGCTGGGCCTGGGCCTGGGCCTGGGCCTGGGCCCAAGCCTGTCCTCCTCCCAGGCCTCCCATGGCTGCACCCCTGACAATTCATTAGGGCCTCAATTGACTGATTTCCTTACATGATCTGTAACTCAGTAAAATCGTTGAAATTGTTGCAAGGAGCGTTTACATTTTTGTTCATGGGAGATTGAAGCATTTATTTTACCGATCTATTATATTATTTTGTTGAGCAAGGGTTTATAACAAAATAATGGAGAAGCTGCATGTATCTAATTATACACAAGTTGACTGACTAACAAATAGCCAACCAAAATGTCAGAAATTATAAGCAGAAATATACTGTACATAAATCAGGCAAAAATACACCCTGCACCCTCTGTCAAAAAAATAATTATTCCGTCTTTGACTGTAGCCATAAGTGCATTTCTATATTTGCCAGTCAGGGTTGGGTGAGGGGCTCAGATTTTCACTTTATCACATCTAGTCGGGCAGTTGCAGAAGAATTATTAGCAATTGCGGGCAGATGCGGGTGAACAACAGCTGACCAGCGCCCCACTAATGCACACATTCAGACCCCTTGACTTTTTCCACATTTTGTTATGTTACAGCTTTGTTCTAAAATGTATTACATTGCCATTTTTACTCATCAATCTACACACAATACCCCATAATGTCAAAGTGAAAACAGGTTTTAAGATTTTTTTGCCAATTTATAAAAATAAAAACAGAAATACCTTATTTACGTAAGTATTCAGACCCTTTGCTAAAATTGAGCTCAGGTGCATCCTGTTTCTATTGCTCATCCTTGAGATGTTTCTACAACTTGATTGGAGTCCACCTGTGGTAAGTTCAATTGATTGGACATGATTTGGTAAGGCACATATATGTCTGTGTAAGGTCCCATGTCAGAGCAAAAACCAAGCGATGAGGTCGAAGAAATTGTCCGTAGATCTCAGAGACTGGATTGTGTGGAGAAATAGATCGGGGGAAGGGTACCAAAAAATATCTGCAGCATTGAAGATCCCCAAAAACACAGTGGCCTCCATCATTCTAAAATGGAAGAAGTTTGGAACCACCAAGACTCTTCCTAGAGCTGGACGCCCGGCCAAACTGAGCAATCAAGGGAGAAGTGCCTTGGTCAGGGATTTGACCAAGAACCCGATGGTCACTCTGACAGAGCTCCAGAGTTCCTCTGTGGAGATGGGAGAACCTTCCAGAAGTACAGCCAAGATTGAACTCTTTGGCCTGAATGCCAAGAATTGCTCCCCATACAACCTGACAGATCTTGAGAGGATCTGCAGAGAAGAATGACAGAAACTCCCCAAATACAGGTGTGCCAAGATTGTAGAGCCATCCCCAAGAAAACTTAAGGCTGTAATCGCACCAAAGGTGCTTCAACAAAGTGCTGTGTAAAGGGTCTGAATACTTATGCAAATGTAATATTTTGAATAGATTTGCAAAAGTTTCTAAAAACCTGTTTTTGCTTTGTCATTATGGGGTATTGTGTGTAGATTGATGAAATTAGTATTGATGATTTTATGAATAAGGCTGTAACGTAACAAAATGTGGAAAAAGTCAAGGGGTGTGAATACTTCCCGAACACACAGGTGCACACTCAAACTTAACCAGTATCTCTACGCCATAGCAGACTGGCAGAATAGTTGTATTACACTAGGTTATCTTAATAGCAGTTACAGTATGGACCCACAGGGCCTTCAGGATATTACTTGTCTAATCTAACTAATCTAATAGTGAGCTGGGCTGATGACTCTGGACCACATAGACCCCTGAGTCAACCACTGTGATGGAGGTCAGGGTCAGAGTCCCCGTGCTGACTTCCACCGAGGCTCTACCGTTGTGGCTCGGGAACACAGCTTGCTGGCCCCCCGACCAGGTCAGTATCTGAGCATCCCCCACAGGCCAGCTGCCGCTCGGCAGCTGAGTGGCCGGAGACAGCGTCAGGGTCACCATGGGCCAGGTTCTCAGATGAAAGAACCCCCATAGTACTGGAAGCTCAGCACACATGGAGAAGAGTGGAAAGATGGGTCTTTAGCATCCAGTGGTCAACAATCCTGGTCCTGGAACCCACTTTTGTTCCTCTTCCAGCTAATCAATTGCTGATTAAGACATACATTATTTGAATTCACAGATTTTCTTTATTTTGAAGTGATATTATGATGGTCAAATATGAACTTGAGGTCACTAGTCTTTTTAACATGCAATATTTTGGGGACATTTGATAGAGTCTACCTGGTAAACACAACTTTGTAATATCTTCGGTAATTATATAATACAAATAAAATAATAAGGTACTCAATCAAATAAAGTTTTCACAAACTATCTAGTCTAAAACTGTATCCACTTTAGTACAAGCTGTAATTAATAAATTCACATTTTACTGTAAACGTCTCTATTTTACACTTTCATTTCTCCATCTTCTGGACTTGAAATTTACAGTAAATGAAACTGAAACTTACCTCCCTGAGTTACTTGTAATATTGAAAAAGAAGACATGTTACCTTGTATCAAAGCCAGTAGAAGAACATGTGAGACCCTTCCTCTTGTCTCCCCCATTGTGTTTTGGTGGTCTATGTGTGCACCTACTCTTTTATATTGGTATTTTGGGGTCCAGCCCTCTACACAAACTTCCCAGGAAACAAGCTAATATCATATCTTTATATGCCAGTGTCCATCATATAGTACTCGTTCTCGTCAAACTATAAAAGAGGGCTCACCTATCCCTCCTGTCTGCCTCCTTCACACTTTGATACAGCATGTATGTCACGCCTTGACCTTAGATATCTCTATTTTGGTTAGGTCAGGGTGTGACTAGGGTTGGTACTCTAGTTTTTGTATGTCTATGGCTTTTCTATGTCTAGGGTTTTTTGTATGTCTATGTTGGCCTGATATGGTTCCCAATCAGAGACAGCTGTTAATCGCTGTCTCTGATTGGGGATCATATTTAGGTAGCCATTTTCCTAATTTGTGTTTTGGTATCTTGTCTATGTATAGTGCACATCAGTAGCGTTTCGTTTGGTTCTTTGTTGTTTTGTTCAGTGAGTTTCGATTTATTAAAATTATGTGGAACTCTACTTGGCCTGATCCTTACGACGAACGTGACAATGTAGCTTATTGTGGCAATGGCATTGTAGTAAAGAATCATTACAAATATTTTCACTAATCAATTAGACATTAAAAAAAACATAAATAGGATTACTTCTATAGTATTTAATTGTGTGTAGTTTAAGTCTATATTTTCTGACGACAGCTTTACTGGTTTGGAATAGGGCTAAAGTCTCACAAAAATACCATGCCGAAGTCGTTGCCTCTCCTTGTTCGGGCGGTGCTCGGCGTTCGACGTCACCGGTCTTCTAGCCATCATTGATCCTTTTTTCATTTTCCATTGGTTTTGTCTTATCTTCCCACACACCTGTTTTCAATCCCATTCATTACCTGTTGTGTATTTAACCCTCTGTTTCCCCTCATGTCTTTGTCAGAGATTGTTTTATTGTCAGTATAGTGTGATTGTTGCATAGGTGCGCGCCGGGTCCTCGTACCCATGTTTGGTTTGTTTGTACATTTATTGTTATGGAGCATACTCGTGGAACTTTATTAAAAGACTCCATTTTACACTCAGTTTGACTCTCCTGCGCCTGACTTCCCTGCCACCTATTACACCTATGCATGACAATGACAACAAAATGTGTTATATGTTTATTATGTAGTCAACGATTACAGAATAGAATGGTACATACTAATAAATCAAGTATCATATACCATATCTGTGATATTGTAACATAAAACTTTAACATACAATACCTATATCATTGACGTTCCCATTTCACAATTTTCCCAAATATTGAGAAATCTCCCTCTGTTATTCCTGGCAGTGCTTGTGTAACAAGGCAAACACACATGCCTTTCACATCTCCCAGGTCAACACCTGTAAAATTGTCCAATCTGTGGGGACAGGTCCCTATCAGGGAACACCTGACTACACCTATGTGTGTCTAAGCCAGATCAGGTTTGATTGATGAACAGTGGAGGAAATGTTATGCTGCCTGTCATTATCTCACTATCCAACCAAGGAGCATGAATAGAGGAGCAAACTGGTCATGTGAAAGACATTCAGCTATTCTATGAAACCAACATAAGTAGCCACATGCTGTATTACAAAGCTCTCAGGTTGAGAGTAAGAGGTCATATTAACCACCATAAAGCCCTGAGAGAGAGAGAGAGAGAGAGAGAGAGAGAGAGAGAGAGAGAGAGAGAGAGAGAGAGAGAGAGAGAGAGAGAGAGAGAGAGAGAGAGAGAGAGAGAGAGAGAGAGAGAGAGAGAGAGAGAGAGAGAGAACAGGCACCTTATGATAACAACATCAAAAAATGAGAGCTGAGTTGAACAGTGGGACATTGTACTTATCTCAGAGTCTGAATGCTCTGCCTGCTCATGTAACATGTGTTGTATTTCATATTATATATTTACACAAAATCTGAACAGTTCCCATGTCTGATATTAGTGTACATTCCTTTTGGTGCTCTTTTAATTGTTGCACACTTCCTTCTCCTTCTGGGTTCCCCCTCATTACCATGCCCTGCCTTCTTACATCTCCCCTGTCTACCCCGTCTACTCTACACATGTAGAAGAGGTAAGTCACAGTGAAATTGTCCCATGGAAATCATAAACAATCCTACCTAATATTGAGTTGCACCCTGTTTTTCCCTCAGAACTGTCTCAATTCGTCAGGCATGGACTCTACAAGGTCTCGAAAGCATTCCAAGGGATGCTGGCCCATGTTGACTCCAATGTGTCAAACAGTTGTGTCAAGTTGGCACAAAGTCCTTTAGGTGGTGGACTATTCTTGATACAGACAGGAAACTGTTGCGCAGGAAAAACCCAGCAGCGTTGCAGTTCTTTACACACTCAAACCGGAGCGCATGGCAGCTACTAACATTCCCCGTTCAAAGGCATTTAAATATTTTCTTCTGCTCATTCACCCTCTGAATGGTACTCATACACAATCCATGTATTAATTGTCTCAAGGCTTAAAAACCCTTCTTTAACCTGTCTCCCCCCGAACATCTCTACTGATTGAAGTGGATTTAACAAGTTACATCAATAAGGAACCATAGCTTTCACCTGGATTCACCTAGTCAGTCTATGTTATGGAAGGACTTTTGTACACTCAGTATGTATGAAAAAGCACCTTTAATTCATTTATATGGTCCCTGACATATTATTATTATGTCATCCTACCATTATATTGGGATATTCATGTATTTCGTGTATTTATATACTTTTTTAAATATTGTAATCTATGAATACTATACATGTTAGCTAGCTACAGTACTTTTTACTGTACATGGTATCATTGGACTAGCATGTGTATTCATGTCCCCTTTCCTTGTTAATTTATACTTTCCAGAGGAATTAGTGTACTGTATATGGGCAGCACAGCATTTGTTTATGGACGTTTTTCCTTTCCTTATCAGGTATGTCATGTCCTATGCTTGTTAAAGGTCCAAAGCAGAAGTTTTATCTCAATATTAAAACAATTCTGAGTAACAATTCATTACTTTATTGTGATTGTTTTCAATTAAAATGGTCAAAAAGAAACAGCGATAGCTTCTTAGCAAAAGGCAATTTCTCAAGCAAGAATTTTGCTAGAACTGTTTGGGAGTGGTAGTGTGGAAATATATATAAAACATAGTAGAATCTAGTTTTTGACTGCACTGGGCCTTTAAGATATTTGGAAAATATATTTAATGTCCAAGGCTAGCTATATTCACAAGTTCACATCACTACTGTACAGTACGTAACGCCTGGCTGTCATTGGGAAAGTTGGCTAGCCTAGGTTTATATGCTACTGTACATTTCCATTTCATACTGTACATTGTGTTTCATTATACTGTATTTTGCTGTTATGTGAAAGGAGGTTATTGTTATATTGCTCTGTCTACTGTACTCATGTGGAAGAGAGGAGTTGGTGTAGAAGGGAAGCACAGCATTTGTTTATGGAAGTTTTTCCTTTCCTTTTCAGAGAAATAAAGATCAACACCAACTGTGATCCTATGGTCAGATGTAAGTGTCACGCCCTGGTCTATATTTATTATGTTATATTCATTTATTGAGTCAGGCCAGGGTGTGACATGGGTTTATTTGTAGTGTGTTTCGTCTTGGGGTTGTGTGGGGTGTATAGATTAGTCTATGGCTGCCTGAGGCGGTTCTCAATCAGTCAGGTGATTATCGTTGTCTCTGATTGGGAACCATATTTAGGTAGCCTGGGTTTCACTGTGTGTTTGTGGGTGATTGTTCCTGTCTCTGTGTTTGTTGCACCAGTCAGGGCTGTTTCGGTTTTCGACGTTTGTTGTTTTGTATTGTTCGTGTTTGGTCATAATTAAAGATGTATCGAACGAACCACGTTGCATTTTGGTCCGATCCTTATTCCACCTCTTCGTCAGAGAAGGAGGTAGAAGAAAGCCGTTACAGTAAGCCAATAAAAACACAATGCAGAGGCAATCTACACCGGTCACACCCACAATTTGGCCTGATTTACAGTATGTCTGTATAATTAATATCACTATTACTCAATGTAAATAAAGGGGTCATCGTAAATTCCCCTAATATAATGTAATAATAAACCTAACCCTAATTACATTGTCACAGCCCTGCTCAACGCCAATCCCTGATAGAAGTCCCTAATGGGTGAATATGGTGGCAGACAGGTGCTTAGGATTAGGTTTGAGCTGGGGTGTGAACATGAAGCTAGGGTTAGGGTTAGGGTCAGGGTTAGGGATAGGCACACTAACTACCAGATACTGTTTGAATAATGTTTTGGCTTTCAATAGAAGGCAAATGATGTGGTCATAGATAAAGGAGTATATCAAAACAGATGCTGGAGTATGATGCATCCAGTATAGTTTACCCTGTAAATTATAAATAACCAATGGCTTTGTGCGAGTTGTATTGATAAATGAACGCCTCCTCACTCCATGTGCCATTTCCAGGTTTGAGTTTAGCTTCAATATCTAGTTTGTGGTATTCTGGGTCAATGACAAATGGTCTCCATTGTTCAATTTCACCACATCATGCCCTGACCAAACAGGGTAGGCAAACATGGCCTGAGGTTGACATTACCTTATCACACAGAAAGTGATTTAGCAACAAAGACATTTAAATGTGTGTGTTTGTGTTGGACATGAGGCTAGGACTGAGGTAAAGACTTGTTCAACTTGTACATCAGGTTAGCCTTTGCAATAAGTAGGGTACTGTAGCTATATGAGCCTACACACTGAGAGCCTATAGTATACTATCATGTTATAAAACAACTTCTGTGTATGTAGGTCAGGCTAGTCTCATAATACCACTCTCACATAAACAAGTGATGTTATGGTGTGAAGATGGTGTGATTATAACAGCAGCTTTTCATAGGACTATTTCCTTGAAACTCAACACCCTGAGGAGACAGCAGGTTTGTCTCTGCTCCCTAGTGAGGGGAGGGACAGTACAGTGTACTCTACTGGTATGTCTGGGAGTGGATCTGGAGGTATGGTGGGTCCTTCTTTTAATATAATGTGTCACTGTACAGTAGTTGACCACTTACCCATGTCAATCAAAAACCAAAAGTGACAACTCTATACAGAGACAGGTACCAACAGTTGAAGTCGGAAGTTTACATACACTTAGGTTGGAGTCATTAAAACTCATTTTTCAACCACTCCACAAACTTCTTGTTTAACAAACTATAGTTTTGGCAAGTCGGTTAGGACATCTACTTTATGACACAAGTCATTTTTCCAACAATTGTTTACAGGCAGATTGTTTAACTTATAATTCACTGTATCACAATTCCAGTGGGTCAGACATTTACATACACTGAGTTGACTGTACCTTTAAACAGCTTGGAAAATTCCAGAAAATTATGTCATGGCTTTGCAAGCTTCTGATCATTTGAGTCAATTAGAGGTGTACCTGTGGATGTATTTCAAGGCCTACCTTCAAAATTTGCTTGACATCATGGGAAAATCCAAAGAAATCAGCCAAGACCTCAGAAATAAAATTGTAGGCCTCCACAAGTCTGGTTCTACCTTGGGAGCAATTTCCAAATGCCTGACGGTACCACGTTTATCTGTATAAACAACAAGTACGCAAGTATAAACACCATTGGAACACGAAGCTGTCATACCGCTCAGGAAGGAGATGCGTTCTGCCTTCTAGAGATGAACGTACTTTGGTACAAAAAGTGCAAATAAATCCCAGAACAACAGCAAAGGACCTTGTGAAGATGCTGGAGGAAACAGGTTCAAAAGTATCTATATCCACAGAAAAACAAGTCATATATCAGCACAACCTGAAAGGCCGCTCAGCAAGGAAGAAGCCACCGCTCCAAAATCGCCATAAAAAAGCCAGACTACGGTTTGCATCTGCACATGGGGACATACCTTTTGGAGAAATGTCCTCTGGTCTGATGAAACAAAAATAGAACTGTTTGGTGATAATGACCATTGTTATGTTTGGAGGAAAAAGGGGGATGCTTGCAAGCCAAAGAATACCATCCCAACCGTGAAGCATGGGGGTGGCAGCATCATGTTGTGGGGTCGCTTTGCTGCAAGAGGGACTGGTGCACTTCACAAAATAGATGGCATCATGAGGAGGAAAATTGTGAATATTTTTTATTTTATTTTATTTAACCATTATTTAACCAGGAAGAGCTCATTGAGATTTAAAATATCTTTTTCAAGAGCGTCCTGGCCAAGATAGGCAGCACCAAGTCATTACAAAAATTACAGACAAACATGAAAAACTACAAGTAATCTAGATAAACCATGGAATTCACAAGAGTACAACAAAATCAAAAACAGCAAATTAAACATTGACAGGTCAGGGAATCAGTCTCAAGATCATTCATCAGTGATTTAAAAATACCAATCGGGACAAGTTCTTCCAGTTTAAAAGTATTTTGTAAGGCTTTCCAAGATGATGGCGCAGAGAACATAAAAGCCCCTTTACCAAATTCAGTTCGGACATTTGGAACAGTTAGCAGGATAAAGTCTAGCGAACAAAGAGAGTACCCACCACATTTCTGAACAATAAAAATGCCCAAATATAAAGGTAGTAAACCCAAAATGGCTTTGTAAATAAAGGTATACCAGTGCCTGAGCCTACGAGTGACTAGAGAAGGCCAGCCAACCCTGGTATACAAAGTGCAGTGGTGCGTAAGGGTTTGGCAGTTTAAAATAAATCTCAAGGTGCCTTGGTAAAGGGTGTCAATTGATCTCAAACACTGAGCCGAAGCATTCATATATAAAATATCCCCATAGTCTAGTAAAGGCATAAATGTAGCTGATCCTAGCCTCCTTCTGTCTTCAAAAGAAAAACAGGCCTTATTCCTAAAATAAAATCCCAATTTCAGCGTAAACATTTTTGTAAGTTGCTGAATATGCAATTTAAAAGAGAGGCCATCATCAATTAAAATTCCAAGATGTTTATATGAGGTTACAACCGCAACCTCCTTGCCCTGACTGATAGGTGAAAGGTTCAGAGGTCTATTTCTTCCATTAGAAAACACCATTTGTTTAGTTTTGTCATTATTGAGGATAAGCTTCAATTGACAAGGTATGTTGAAGTGTCACGATCGTCGTAAGAAGCGGACCAAAGTGCAGCGTGCTATGTGTTCATGATGATACTTTAATTAAAGAAAGCACTGAACACTGAATACAAAACAATAAATGAATAACGGCCGTGAAGCTATAATAAGAACTGTGGTGACACAGCAACGAACATAGACAGTCACCCACAATATGGTTCCCAATCAGAGACAACGACTAACACCTGCCTCTGATTGAGAACCATATCAGGCCAAACACAGAAACAGACAAACTAGACATCCAACATAGAATGCCCACTCAGATCACACCCTGACCAAACAAAACATAGAAACATACAAAGCAAGCTATGGTCAGGGTGTGACATGAACAGTATAAAAAGCAGTTTGCAAGTTCTGGAAAGTTTTTGTAAGAGATGAGGCACAACAGTAAATAACAGTATCATCAGCATAAAAATGAAGCTGCGCATTTTGGACATTTTTGTCTAAATCATTTATATAAATAGTGAAGAGAGAGGACCAAGTACAGAGCCTTGGGTCATACCATTAAAGACAGAGAATTTAACAGACATAAGCCCATCATCATTGAGTGCACAGAGTTCTATCAGACAGATAGTCAGCAAACCATGCAACTGCATGCTCTGAAAGACCTACACTCGACAATCTCTGCCTTAGTATAGCATCATCAACTGTATCAAAAAAGCCTTAGAGAGATCAATAGAAAGTGAGACACAGAGCAAGTTTTTTGTCAAGGGCTTCAGTGATATCATTTAAAACCTTCATGGCTGCTGTAATTGTGCTATGCTTCTTCCTTAAGCCCGATTGGTACATTGATAAAATAGAGTTAGTAAATAAAAACTCTTTTAGCTGTTCACTCACAAGGGTTTCAAGTATTTTCACCAGGGCTGACAGCTTTAAGATTGGCCTATAATTATTTAAAAGAGTTGAATCTCCCGCCTTTTAAAAGTGGTAGGACAAACGCTGATCTCCAGATTTTTGGAATCTCACTACATTCCAGGGTTAGATTGAACAATATGTAAGTGTTTCAGCTATGAAATCAGCTGCCAGATTTAAAATGCAGGGATCCAAAAGATCAGGATCTGCAGGCTTTCTCTGATCTAAGGATTTCAGGGCTTTATGTACTACCTGCACTGAGAATGGCAAAAAGCTAAAAGTTTGACCAGCTCTCACTGGTTCATTCACACAGGGTTGGACAGAGACAGAGGACACTGAATCAAACAGCCAACCAGATGATGCAAAGTGCTCATTGAAACAATTCAGCATTTCAGTTGTCATATACAGCAACAGAGTCCTTCCAAACACATGACGGTAATTCATTAACATTACTGTTACCAGACATAGACTTTCTAGGGTCATTCAGGTGACACCATCCCAACCATGAAGCACGGAGATGGCAGCATCATGTTGTGGAGGTGCTTTGCTGCAGGAGGGCCTGGTGCACTTTACAAAATAAATGGCTTCATGAGGGAGGAAAATTATGTGGATATATTGAAGCAACATCTCAAGACATCAGTCAGGAAGTTAAAGCTTGGTCGCAAATGGGTCTTCCAAATGCACAATGACCCCAAGCATCCTTCCAAAGTTGTGGCAAAATGGCTTAAGGACAACAAAGTCAAGGTATTGGAGTGGCCATCACAAATCCCTGACCTCCATCCTCTAGTGGGCAGAACTGAAAAAGTGTGCGCGAGCAAGGAGGCCTACCAACCTGACTCAGTTACACCAGCTCTGTCAGGAGGAATGGGCCAAAATTCACCCAACTTATTGTGGGAAGCTTGTGGAAGGCTACCCGAAACGTTTGACCCAAGTTAAACAATTTAAAGACAATGCTACATATACTAATTGACTGTATGTTAACGTCTGACCCACTGGGAATGTGATGAAAGAAATAAAAGCTGAAATAAATCATTCTCTCTACTATTATTCTGACATTTCACATTCTTAAAATAAAGTGGTGATCCTAACTGACCTAAGTAAGACAGGGAATTGTTACTAGAATGAAATGTCAGGAATTGTGAAAACTGAGTTTAAATGTATTTGGCTAAGATCTGTGTAAACTTCCGACTTCAACTGTATTACCACACTCATCTGGAAGTATATTTTACAAGGTCATCTCAACAGCAACAAAGTACAGAAATAATACAAATAACTATAATACAGTACGTATTGCAAGTAAGGAAATATTACATCGATAATTTCTCATCATTATCCACTGCATGTGAATTATAAACATAATTCACTGGAAACTTCCAATGACTCAACTATCATTATGCCACAACATAGGAAACATTCTTTCACTCTTACATTCTTAAATTCTTATTCTGAGAAATTAGCATTCTTATTGGACAAGATGAAGGATTTCCAAACGTTAGTTCCTGTTTTATTGTTCATTCTGAAGGTAAAACCTGGTCTCAATCAATGTTCTCCTCTGTCCTTCCCATCGTCTGTAGTCTTATAGCGCCTCCACTAGGGATCCAGCAGGAACAGCAGTCCCATACAGAGGACCAGTCCTAAAACTCCAGTCAGCCTCACTGTTTCAGATCCTGATACTGTGGGTCCTGAATGAGGGAACAATAACATGACTTCAGTCTGGGACTTTGGAGATGATGAAAACTGTCTAAAACAGTATTTTACCATGTAGTACGCAGGTATTCTAGCTAGGTTAAAAAACAAAGCATTTCGATTTAAATATTAGGATTTAACAGTACCTACAACTGGGTTTAAGCATGAGTTAATAGATTTTGTACCGTGATAACTTGGTGATAATAGTGTAGGAATATTTTATGAGGGATATTATTATATATGTGTAACGGATGTGAAACGGCTAGCTTAGTTAGCGGTGGTGCGCGCTAAATAGCGTTTCAATTGGTGACGTCACTTGCTCTGAGAGCTTGAAGTAGTTGTTCCCCTTGCTCTGCAAGGGCCGCGGCTTTTTTGGAGCGATGGGTAACGATGCTGCGTGGGTGACTGTTGTTGATGTGTGTAGAGGGTCCCTGGTTTGAGCCCGGGTATGGGCGAGGGGAAGGTCTAAAGTTATACTGTTACATTGATGCTGTTGACCCGGATCACTGGTTGCTGCGGAAAAGGAGGAGGTCAAAAGGGGGGTAAGTGTAACGGATGTGAAACGGCTAGCTTAGTTAGCGGTGGTGCGCGCTAAATAGCGTTTCAATCGGTGACTGTTGTTGATGTGTGTAGAGGGTCCCTGGTTCGAGCCCGGGTATGGGCGAGGGGATGGTTTAAAGTTATACTGTTACATAAGGCGAAGTGTAGTGTAGTTTTACAATATGGTGAATCAGTTGTTTGGAATTATGAAAGTAATTGATTATCTGCCTTTATGCATGGCTGAATGAATGTGGTCAGTTCATCATTAAATCTGCCAAAGAGTAATCAGCCTCCATCCTGGGTTTGTCTGAAGAGTCATCTATTCACAATCTAAAGAACCCTCAAACTACAATCGCAAAACTGCCATTGCAAGATTTGATTCTGCAGTGAAGCTTCCTTTTATCACACAATAAAACGGGAGTGACTACCTGTGACCTTCACTGTATTGGAGGCCTCTGCAGTGCGTCCAGCTGCTGTGTCCTCCACCACAAAGGTGAAGATCTGGATCGTACCAGGTACCGACGGGATCCATTTCAGGATGTTCCTATTCACGCAGAGGTAGGTGCTAGTGAGGATACCCCCCCTCAACGGCCAGCGGATGGAGCAGTCCAGGTCGACAGTGCAGTTCACCTTGCAGGTAAAGGTGTATTCCCTCCCAGGCAACACTGTGTCAGGGCCACTGATGCTAAAACTCCAATGATCAACTGTCAGCAAAGGAAGAAAATGTCAGCAAAATAGCTTTGCCTCTTCATTTCTTTAAAGGAAAATTGGAGAGCATCACCCATATTCACTGATTCTGCCAAATGAAGCGTAGGCATTACATCTTATACTCACAGTTTAGCAGGTAGCCCAAGCTTATGACCTTGCTTTCAGCCATGTTTGCCATGGTCACCTCGCACTGATAGAAGCCACCATCAGATGACAGCAGGGAGTTGAAGTGGAGGGAGGTGTTGTGCTGTGTTCCAACAGGTTTATCCTGGCGTCTGGAGCTACAACCTGGCCGCCTTGTACCAAAGCACTGGCAGGCCTGGGAACGAGCCGTCACAGTCCAGGCTGAAGGACTGGTTGAGGACGGGGAGAGGGAGCTGTGGGCTGGGCCTCACGGACACTGAGCCTGGAACACACAGAAGGGAAATCCAGAGGTGTGATTGGAGTTGTTTAGGGTTAGGGATCTTAGGCATATTCAATCAGGTCAGATAGCTGTTTTTTCCATACTGCGGTTTCTCAAGAGCGCTTGAAAGAGAAAAGACACATTTCTGTGGACGGACCGTAAGGACAATGGACTATAAAGTATTCTTATTTTCTTTTCACCGCAGTGTGTCGCATAGGATGGAAGGAGTTGACACTAGATTTAGAAATCTGTAATACAGGTTGCAGTGATGGCTGCAGTAGTGTGAGCCTCTGTAGATCTGTTGGTAGAGCTCTTGCAACACTAGGATAGTGGAATGCATTTCTGGGACCAAATGCACGCATGATTGTAAGTTAAAAACAAAGAAATCTCTTACTTTTCACCTTCAAGATTGTGGTTATGCTCTTGGAGCTCCCACTCTCTGTGTTGACCGCAGTACACTGCAGCTCCACAATGCGGTCCAGACCGTCTGGGGTCCAGGTCAACTCACTCCCATTGAAAGTGCGCCCCTTCAGCAGCCAGGTGTAGGTGCATCCTGGGATGCAGTTGGAGGTACATGTGAAGCTCGTCTCGTATCCATCTCTCACCCGACCAACATAGGACAGGCCTGTTATTAAATCAGGACCATCTGCAAGGGAGATTGATTTACTATACACTTCATTGTTACAGCATAAAAATCACTGTCACAATGTCATAACAAAATAGCGAACATATAACAAACACAGTGCTAAACACTATGATACTAAACATATAGTAAAATGTGGCTCTATATAATTGTGAGTTAACATAATTGCTTTGGTGGTAAAAGTAAGAGATTAGAGGTAGTCTAATCACTTACTGTGTTGTTACCTAAGGGTAGGTAACAACACATCCGCCACGCTGATCCTCAACACAGGGGCCCCTCAAGGGTGCGTGCTCAGTCCCCTCCTGTACTACCTGTTCACTCATGACTGTATGGCCAGGCACGACTCCAACACCATCATCAAGTTTGCCGATGACACAACAGTGGTAGGCCTGATCACCAACAACGATGAGACTATAGGGGGGAGGGCAGAGACCTGGAAGTGTGGTGCCAGGACAACAACCTCTCCCTCAACGTGATCAAGACAAAGGAGATGATTGTGGACTACAGGAAAAGGAGGACCGAGCATGCCCCCATTCTCATTGACTGTAGTGGAGCAGGTTGAGAGCTTCAAGTTCCTTGCTGTCCACATCACTAACAAACTATCATGGTCCAAATACACTAAGACAGTCGTGAAGAGGGCACGACAAAGCCTATTCCCACTCAGGAGACTGAAAAGATTTGGCATGGGTCCTCAGATCCTCAAAAGGATCTACAGCTATACTATCAAGAGCATCCTGACTGGTTACATCACTGCCTGGTATGGCAACAGCTTGGGCTATGACCCCAAGGCACTACAGAGGGTAGTGCATATGGACCAGTACATCACTGGGGCCAAGCTTCCTGCCATCCAGGACCTCTAAACCAGGCGATGTCAGAGGAAGGCCATAAAAACTGTCAAAGACTCCATCCACCTTAGTCATAGACTGTACTCTCTGCTACCGCACAGCAAGCGGTACCGGAGCGCCAAGTCTAGGTCCAAAAGGCTTCTTAACAGCTTCTACACCGAAGCCATTATACACGCCTCAACCATCTTGTATAGAGATTCCAGGTTGCTAAAACATTTTGTTTTTATTTCCTTGTTACCTTACTCAAAGAGTAGGCTGGTTTAAATGAAAGTGTGTACTCTAGAACGTATTGGGAGAGTTCAGATTTGTGTAAAATGCCTTCCTCTCTTTCCTCATCCGTTCATGACCACTACTGATTCCAAACTTGTCCTGTTGCCCCAAAACAGAATGTTTCAGTTGACGACCATCAATAGTTGATTATATTGAATCATGTGTGTTAGAGTTGGGCTGGAACAAAAGCCTACACACTACCCTGTAGTCAACCCCTGTGGTTTGTGTATGATATCCCCCTGGTTAACTGGGTCACTGGAGTTCTTTACTGATCAAGATCCCTGACTTCTTGGCAATACTGTGGGAGTCAGTGACTAAACTGACTGGACGTTACTGTCACTTGTAATCTAGTTCCCCTGCTGTGCCCAGTAGCCCGGGGATGAGGTAACCTTCACTGTAATCTAGTTCCCCTGCTGTGCCCAGTAGCCCGGGGACGAGGTTACACTCAATGTAATCTAGTTCCCCTGCTGTGCCCAGTAGCCCGGGGACGAGGTTACCCTCAATGTAATCTTGTTCCCCTGCTGTGTGCAGTAGCCCGGGGACGAGGTTACCGTCAATGTAAAGGAGTGTAAGGTGTGTCTGAGCTGATGTGTTTGCAGGTGTGACCAGGAGCCACCAGGGGGTGATCAGGTTGCAGTATGTTCTATGACCTACTGTTTTACCTGACTACACCATGGACTGCACCAAAGATGTTCTATTATATTGACAACACAGTCGAGTAACCGTTGTAACAATGAAAATACATGTCCTCAAAGATGGAAGGCAGGCGGGAGAAGGCGAGATCAGGTGGGACCATTCTAGCCAATGAGAAGGCAAATGCAAGTGTGAACCAGAATGAAGAATTCAGTTTTGTACCACTCTTTCTGTGGCCACCCAAAATATTTGGACACCTTTATAGCCTCATTGGTACAGGGAGGGTTATGTTGACATACTGTAATGTCCTGGATTTCAACATCTGACTCACAAAATTATATTTTTTCAAACATTCTTCATTCTTTATACATGTCTCAGTCATCGTGTGCTGAGAAACATTGACTAGAGATTCCAGGTAGTTAATAGATGATGTGTTTATTGTTTCCCTGTCTCCTTAAAGAGTGGGCTGGTTTAAATGATGACTTCAACACTACTATGTGAGTTCAGACTTGTGTAAAATGCCTTCCTCTCTTTCCTCATTCCTTCATGACTGCTACGGCTACTGTAGCCAACCCCGGTGGTTTGTGTATGACATCCTGTGGTTAACTGGGTCGAAGTCAAGTTCCCTGACCTCTTAGCATAGCTGTGGTAATCAGTGACTAAACTGACTGGAAGTTACCGTCACTGTAATCTCGTTCCGCAATAACCTGTGAATGATGTTACCATCACTGGGTTAAAGGGATTGATTTATTGTATGTCGTCCCTTTAGCTAAAGAGCACCATCTTATTTAATACGGGTTGTTGCATTCAGAAGAGAACAACATTAAATACAGCATCCTCAATTTAAAAAAAAATCTATATCACCAGAGGGCACAGACATGATTCAGCAACTGGCTATGGCCGATGAACCAAAACTAAACAGGTTGCTATGCCAGTCCAGTCTTCATGGTTCTCATAAATATGACTCCAAAGAGTAAAGGTTGACATGTAAAGCAGCAGGTAGAATGGAAATGGGACTAGGTCCGGACCAACACAATACATGTTGCAATTTACCAGCACATTGTAAAAGGGTTGCAATGCTGCATTATTCCTGGCAGTGATCCTTGTTTACACAACATTTGCCTTTTATGGGCTTTGCATGGTATCATCCATAAACCTCTTCCTCCCTCCTCTCTCTCTCTCACTCTCACTCTTCCTCCCTCCTCTCTCTCTCTCCCTCTCCCTCCCTCCTCTCTCTCTCACTCTCTCTCTCACTCTCCCTCCCTCCTCTCTCTCTCTCTCTCTCTCTCTCCCTCCCTCCTCTCTCTCTCTCTCTCTCACTCTCACTCTCACTCTCCCTCCCTCTGTTTCTCTCTCTCACTCTCCCTCCTCTCTCTCCCTCTTCCTCCCTCCTCTCTCTCTCTCACTCTTCCTCCCTCTGTTTCTCTCACTCACTCTTCCTCCCTCCTCTCTCTCTCTCTCTCTCTCTCTCTCTCTCACACACTCTCCCTCCCTCTGTTTCTCTCTCTCTCACTCTCCCTCCTCTCTCTCTCTCTCTCTCACTCTTCCTCCCTCCTCTCTCTCTCTCACTCTCCCTCCCTCTGTTTCTCTCTCTCTCACTCTTCCTCCCTCCTCTCTCTCTCTCTCTCTCTCTCTCTCTCTCTCACTCTCCCTCCCTCTGTTTCTCTCTCTCTCTTCTGTAGGATAGCATGAATACAACTTCAGTTATTGAGGGGAACTTAGAACTTCTTCAGCATTTGATGCTTATTGATATAAAGGGAACATGTATAGTTGGTCAAGAATGTTGCTTTTGTCTCTTCTCATGAAAAGCCATAAATAGTTGCACAAACTGTTGTTTGTTGCTGGAACCCATGATGCAATTTGACCTTCTGCAAATAAGAAAATAAAAAAACAAAAACAGAACTGAACCAAAAAAATCCACTAATATCCTTGTTTTACATCCTTCATACTGATATACAGTTTGATCCACTGTCTCCAGTTGTGATTCCACAGGTAGAGCATGGTACTGTATGACGGTGTTGCTTATGCTTCCTGTGCCACTGTATTATTGCTTTTAAATATGGAATGAAAGTTAGTTATTTTGCACCTTACTTGTGGAATAATATCCAGTGCTCTAAAATTGGATGAATTGGTATCTCAGGGGAAATTCAAAAGGCTGATTGAGGACCTTTTTACTGAAGAATGTGTTTGTTTTCTATGATTGTGTTTTGCTTTTTGTTATTTATGTAAATATTGATATGAATATTGATGTGAATATTGGTATGCGTATTGATGCCTCATCTGTACAATAAATCATGACACAAAATTATCAAAATGAAGGTTAAATAAATACAAAATATACACTGAATTAAAAAATATAAACACAACATGTGTTGAAAATCCCAGAAATGTTCCATATGCACAAAAAGCTTATTTCTCCAAATGTTGTGCACATATTTGTTTACATCCCTGTTAATGAGCATTTCTCCTTTGTCAAGATAATCGATTGACCTGGCAGGTGTGGCATATCAATAAGCTGATTAAAAAGCATGATCATTAGAGGTGCACCTTGTGCTGGGGACAATAAAAGGCTACTTTAAAAATGTGCAGTTTTGTCACACAACACAATGCCACAGATGCTTAACGTTTTGAGGGAGGCTGCAATTGGAATGCTGACTGCCTCCAGTGTCATTTGATAGAATCTGGCAGTACGTCCAACCGGCCTAACAACCACAGACCACGTGTAACCACGCCAGCCCTGGACCTCCACATCTGCCTTATTCACCTGGGGGATCATCTGACAGCAGGTGATAGTGGGGGATGCTGAGGAGTATTTATGTCTGTAATGGAGCCCTTTTTTGGGGAAAAGCTCATTCTGATTGGCTGGGCCTGGCTCCCCATTGGGTGGGCCTGGCTAACAAGCAGGTGGGCATATGTCCACCAAGGCCCACCCATTGCTGCACCCCTGTCCGGTCATGTGAAATCCATAGATTAGGGCTTAATGAATTTATTTCAATTGACTGATTTCCTTATCTGAACTGAAACTCAATGAAATCTTAGAAATTGTTACATGTTGCGTTTATATTTCTGTTCACCATATACACTGCTGGTCAAATGTTTTAGAACACATACTCAATCAAGGGGTTTTCTTTGTTGTTACTATGTTCAACATTGTAGAATAATAGTGAAGACAGCACAACTATGAAATAACATGGAATCATGTAGTCACCAAAAAAGTGTTCAACAAATAAAGATATATTTTATATTTGAGATTCTTCAAATAGCCACCTTTTGCCTTGATGACAGCTTTGCACACTTTTGGCATTCTCTCAACCAGCTTCATGAGGTAGTCACCTGGAATGCATTTCAATTAACAGGTGTGCCTTGTTAAAAGTTACATTGTCAAATTTCTTTCCTTCTTAATGTGTTTGAGCCAGTCAGTTGTGCTGTGACGAGGTAGGGGTGTAAACTGAAGATAGCCCTATTTGGTAAAAGACCAAGTCCATATTTTCGCAAGAACAGCTCAAATAAGCAAAGAGAAACGACAGTCCACCATTACCTTAAGACGTGAAGGTCAGTCAATACGGAACATTTCAAGAACTTAGAAAGTATCTTCAAGTGCAGTCGCAAAAATTATCAAGCACTATGATGAACCTGGCTCTCATGAGGACCACCACAGGAATGGAAGAGCCATAGTTACCTCTGCTGCAGAGGATAAGTTCATTAGAGTTACCAGCCTCAGAAATTGCAGCCCAAATAAATACTTTACAGAGTTCAAGTAACAGACACATCTCAGCATCAACTGTTCAGAGGAGACTGTGTGAATCAGGCCTTCATGGTAGAATTGCTGCAAAGAAATCACTACTAAAGGACAACAATAAGAAGAAGAGATTGCTTGGGCCAAGGAACACGAGCAATGGACATTAGACCGGTGGAAATTTGTCCTTTGTTCTGTTATGTACAATTTTTTAATTTTTGGCTCCGACCGCTGTGTCTTTGTGAGACGTGGTGTGGGTGAACGGATGATCTTTGCACGTGTATTCCCATGGTAAAGCATAGAGGAGGAGGTGATATGCTGTGGGGGTTCTTTAATGGTGACACTGTCTGTGATTTATTTAGAATTCAAGGCACACTTAACCTGCATGCCTACCACAGCATTCTGCAGCGATACGCCATCCCATCTTGTTTGGGCTTAGTGGGACTATCATTTATTTTTCAACAGGACAATAAGAGAAGGAGAGTGAAGGAGTGCTGTACACAATCCCCCCACCTCAACCAAATTGAGATGGTTTGGGATGAGTCAGACCGCAGAGTGAAGAAAAAGCAGCCAACTCGACTGTTGGAAAATCATTCCAGGTGAATCTGGTTGAGAGAATGCCAAGTGTGCGAAGCTGTCATCAAGGCAAATGGTGGCTATTTGAAGAATCTCAAATATAAAATACATTTTGATTTGTTTAACACTTTTTGGTTACTATATTATTACATATGTGTTATTTTATAGTTTTGATGTCTTCAATATTATTCTACAATGTAGAAAATAGTAAAAATAAAGAAAAACCCTTGAATGAGTAGGTGTCTAAAACTTATGACCGGTAGTGTATATAAAAAAAATGCTGCCTTCTTAAATCAGGTAAAAGAGATTTGTGGTCTTAAAGGCATCACATCTATAAATAAGGATCATATAAATAAGGATCACATTGATTAAAAAATATATGTATGTGAGATTCTGTTAAATGAAGAGTTAGATGAGGTTGATGGGTGGCTGGTGTGTTTTGCTGAATTGAGTTTTTCCAATCTTTATTGAGCTTTGAAAGTGCAAAAAAATGAATAAACAAACACTCTGCAATGGTGACAACCTGTATAAATCAACATATATATGGATACAAATACACACTATTACATTAGCAATGTCTCCCTTTAAAAATAGGTAATTAGCCGCTTCCCCTGACTGTTACTGGTCCAACCTCCTATTTGCATATTGTGAAACCCAATGTCACATGTGATGTACAGTATAACTGTATCTTTGTGTTTCAGAGACAGATGTGTATTAACGCTTCTAATGAATGTAAAATATATCCAAACTCATGTGAGAGGGAAAGAAAGTAAGAGAAAGAGAGAGAGTGTGTGTGTGTGTGCCTATGTATGTTCAACAAGGACTTTCCAGAAGCGTTACATTGTTAAAGGGCAACTCCACCAATTTTCAACCTCTTTTTCATTATCTCCTAAACAATACCAGTGTCTACATATGTGAAAACGGCCCATTTCTAAGTTTTGTAGAGAAATATAGAAAGTTAAAAAGTTCTACCCAATGACATCCTCAAACATTGATCTTTCAACAATGTGAAATTTGAGGAGATGTGAGAGCAAGTAAATTACCCTCCCCCTGGCCAGAAACTGTTTGTAGGTTTTAAAAATCCCTGTTTTTTTAATTCTCCCAAGTTATGTCACAAAGAAGCATTTTTTAGGACCTTTCATATGTTTTCACATATGTTGATACTGGTTTGGTGCTGGAAATAATACATATGTGATTGAAAAGTGGCGGAATTGCCCTTTAAAAGAGAGAAGTGTTTTAAAAAATATATTACACTTTTAAAAGGGACAAGTGCTTTAACATTCTACATCGACCTCATTCATTACAGTTAATTATTAAAATTGAGAAAATGTTACTAATATATTATTTAGTATAAACCATTTAAACCCCAAATAGTCTGAAATTTACTTTTTCTGTACTACACAGCAATTTGAAAGCAGAACCCCATGTGCTTATTCCCTGCCAATCCAAGACAGAAATGTTAGCCATGTCACAGCAAAAATAATTTATTGGCATAAAAATTCAAATTCTACCATAAATGTGCAATTATTTCATAACAAATAGTTGCATTCCTCTTTTTTTAAAGGCAGACAAATCTAAAATTCTTTGTGCATAATAATCATGTGCAGTATGTACAGTAGCAGTCAACAGGTGAAAAAGTAAAACTTCAATGACAAGCCCAAATTGACATCATAGGAACCAATGGATTCATATGAGTACAAAGGAATTACTAAGTGTATTGAGAGGGTTGACTGAGAGGGCCTTTGATGTTGTATAGCATTACCCAGCTGTGCTTTCCCCTGTGTTCTTACATAACTCTATGATTGGTTTGGTAGTAGATAAACTGGAATGTTTGGTTTGGGAGTAGATATGGCACTAAATCATGTACAGTACATTTGACATTAAATAAACAATTCTTAAGCATACAGACACTTCTGTTTTTGCTGCAAAATACATAATGACTCGAATATAGGTGGATTCACAAATGACAAAAATGCTTGGAACCACAATAAACCAGAATAAAGCTGGCAATCATAAAGATTAACAAATGTATCTTAATGTAAATCAAGCCTGCTTTCTCACACATTGTACATTAATTTAATAATTTAAACATACAAATATAATAGGTAGTTGTTGTGTAATTGTTAGAATACTTGTTAATATTGCGGCACGGTCGGAACTAGAAGCACAAGCATTTCGCTACACTCGCAATAACATCTGCTAACCATGTGTATGTGACCAAAAAAACTGGATTTGACTTCATATAAGTTGCTGAAGGACGTTTGAGGTACAAGCATCATTGTAGAAAATGTCCCAAGTAATAAATACAGCTTTATTATTAAAGGTAAATGGGTAGTGTGGTGTTTAAAAACTTCCCATGGCATGGTTGGGACTACAGTATGTTGTCCTCAAGCCAAAATACAGTTATTTTTTATGATAGATGTGTGTGGTACTGCACCTTGTCACCAACATAACCATTGTTGGTTTCGTTCATTTCAACTTACAGAAAAGAGCTATTGTTAATAAACAAAACATTTACACAAACAGTATTTATCATGTACACATACTGCACACAGGGCTATTTCATTTCCCTTAAACGATATCTAACAGCACTTAAGGTATCATGTACAGCGTACATGACCAGGGCAATGGTACCCAGATCACCCTGAGAGATGATGTTCCTCTATGTTGCTATTCTGCTAAACCATGGGATGCATGCTAATGCTTTTCCCAATTTGTAGTATAGCGCAGTAAGAGAGACTATATCTTATATTTTAAAATTTTAAATCAAATAGCT
The DNA here is from genome assembly GCF_036934945.1 of Oncorhynchus masou masou. Taxonomy (NCBI): domain Eukaryota; kingdom Metazoa; phylum Chordata; class Actinopteri; order Salmoniformes; family Salmonidae; genus Oncorhynchus; species Oncorhynchus masou. Next base: position 7,646,773 of record NC_088241.1, on the reverse strand, counting down.
AAATGATCCTTGGTATGACCATCTTAAAACATTCCATCTGTTAGTTTAGTAGAACCCCCCACCCCGCCTGTCACACAGCTTGTGAACCAGTTATATATTTCGTATTTATTTCACTTGAATTTCAGGAGATTCAATTGCAACCAAATGAACACATTAGGGCTCATGGCACTTGAGAGAAATACATTTGTCATCGCTGAATTGTCAAGGCAACAGTCTGTTGTAAATACTTGACGAGAAAAGGTGTGTGTGCAAGCTCAATATAATATTATCTTCCTGGTGCAAAGTCCCTCAGCCTTGCAGTAAACAGGCCACGCATACTGCTCCCTTTATAATGATATGAGGTTATAAACCTGGTTAAATGTCAGACTGTGGATTAGCAGAAACAATGCCAAGATGTACAACGTTGGCTACCATGAGCTTGGCTCTGGTGCCATTTCAACTATTACTGTATATTATCTTATAGTTATTTTATAACTACTATACTGACCCATCTTCTTCTACATTGTGTGATGAGATATTTATATGTGATGATCATTATAGTCTTATACAACGATAGTATCTACTATACTGATCATGATATCTGATAGCCAGACAAGATATGTCACCCAATGTGCAGCTCTTTCTACATGAAATGGCCAAATCAAAATAACAAAAGCAGCTCAGTCACTTATCTGTGCACCTGCATGATGTCAATACCATAAACATATTATACATTGGTATTACATTCATCTGAGTTAAACAAATGTGCTATCAAAGCTGAGAAAACAGAAATGCATGACATTTAAATGCATGACATGACAGTGCATACTACCTGGTTTCCTTTCCCCCCTCCATTAGCAGAATGTGTATATGCTGGGATGACACACAAACAGCAGTTAGAGATGGCACTGTACTTTACAGTACTGTAGGTTTTACAATCATGTCGCAATAATCAACTTGGTCCATACTTACACCTTCAATCAAATCATTGCCTTAGATTACAGGCATTGGTAGGATAATTAGTATGTTGTGTGTCTGTAGAAGAGTATGGTAAGCAGGAGCAGAGAGATAGGTTTGTTTTCCCAAAGTATTTCCAGATCTGGGCACTAGATAAATGGAGATTCATTTACTATTTGATAGTAGTAGTACACAGTGCAGAAATAGATTTAGACCAAAGGTCATCAAGTTCTCTTTCCTGGGCCTCCTGAGAGGCACAGTGGTTCTATGGAACTGCATCACGGTGCTAGCTGAGATGGGTTCGAGTCCAGTCTAGAGATTCTGGGTTCGAGTCCAGGCTCTGTCGCAGATGGCTGCGACCGGGAGTGTCAGGGTATGCGTGAAGGGCTGTGGGAAGTCAGGAGCAGGAGAGCAGATAGTTGGTAGTAACACGGAGCCATTTATTTGGTGAACCTAAAGCACACGGCACAAACGAACATGAAATACAAAATACGGGTTAAACATAACCCAGCGCAACCAGCCTAAACTGAGCATACATGAACACAGATAAACAATACCACACAAAGACATGGAGTAAACAGAGGGTTAAACACACAACACATAATGAGGGAAATGAGAACCAGGCGTGTGGAAAAACGAGACAAAACAAATGGAAAATGAAAAATGGATCGGCGATGGCTAGAAGTCGTGACAGTACCCCCTCCCCCAACGCGCGGCTCCAACAGCACGTCGACACCGGCATCGGGGACGAGGCGCAGGGCGATCCGGATGGAGACGGTGGAACTCTCGTAGCAGAGAAGGATCCAACACGTCCTCCACCGGAACTCAGCATCTCTCCTCTGGACCATACCTCTCCCAGTCCACGAGGTACTGAAGGCCCCATGCCTGACGTCTCGAATCCAGTACGGAACGAACGGAGTACGCCGAGGCCCCTTCAATGTCCAGAAGGGGCGGAGGAACCTCCCGCACCTCAGACTCCTGGAGCGAGCCACCACCGGCCTGAGGATGGACACATGGAACGAGGGGTTAATGTGTTAATCGGGTGGAAGCTGTAACCTATAACATGCCTCGTTGACTCTCCTCAGGACTTTAAATGGCCCCACAAACCACAGACCCAGCTTCCGGCAGGGCAGGCGGAGGGGCAGGTTTCGGGTCGAGAGCCAGACCCGGTCCCCCGGTGCGAACACTGGGGTCTCACTGCGGTGACGGTCTGCGCAAACTTTCTGGCGCAGCATGGCACGCTGAAGGTGGACATAGGCGGCGTCCCATGTTTCCTCCGCACGCCGGAACCAGTCGTCCACCGCAGGCGCCTCGGTCTGACTCTAATGCCAAGAAGCCAGACCCGGCAGATACCCCAATACACACTGGAAGGGGGTGAGGTTAATGGAGGAGTGGCAGAGCGAGTTCTGGGCCATCTCTGCCCAGGGAATGAACGCTGCCTACTCCCCCGGCCGGTCCTGGCAATAGGACCTCAGAAACCAACCCACATCCTGGTTTACTCTCTCCACCTGCCCGTTACTCTCGGGGTGAAAACCTGAGTTAAGGCTGACCGAGACCCCCAGACGTTCCATGAACGCCTTCCAGACCCTTGAAGTGAACTGTGGACCTCGATCAGACACTAAAGCCTCAGGCACCCCGTAGTGCCGGAAGACGTGCGTAAACAAGGCCTCCGCAGTCTGTAGGGCCTTAGGGAGATTGGGCAGAGAGAGGAGACGGCAGGACTTAGAGAAACAATCCACAACGACCAGGATCGTGGTGTTTCCCTGTGATGGGGGAAGATCGGTCAGGAAATCGATCGACAAGTGTGACCATGGCCGCTGTGGAATGGGTAAGGGGTGTAACTTACCTCTGGGTAGGTGCCTAGGAGCCTTACACTGGGCACACCGAGCAGGAGGAAACATAAACCCTCACGTCCTTAGCCAAAGTGGGCCACCAGTATTCCGCTCAGACAGCGCACTGTCCGACCGATGTGTGGGCCCAATAGATCAGCCAGTAACAGACAGCAGATGGAACGTACAGACGCCCAGCGGGACAATCGAGGGGAGCGGGCTCTGTAAGCAACGCCTGCTCAATGTCCGCGTCCAGCTCCCACACTAACGGTGTCACCAGGCAGGAGGCCGAGAGTATGGGAGTGGGATCCATGGGCCGCTCCTCTGTGTCATACAGCCGGGACAGTGCGTCTGCCTTCACGTTCTGGAAACCTGGTCTGTAAGAAAGGGTTAAAACAAAACGGGTGAAAAACATGGCCCACCTTGCCTGGCGCGGGTTCAGTCTCCTCACCACCCGGATGTACTCCAGATTGCAGTGGTCAGTCCAGATGAGAGAGCACAGCTCCTATCCCAGCCTCGGACGCGTCCACCTCCACTATGAATGCTAAAGAGGGATCCGGATGAGCCAGCACGGGAGCCGAGGTAAACAGAGCCCTCAGGCAACTAAAAGCCCTGTCCGCCTCAGCTGTCCACTGCAAGAGCACCGGGCCCCCCTTCAGCAGTGAGGTAATGAGAGCCGCTACCTGACCAAAATCTCGGATAAAACTCTGGTAGTAGTTGGCAAACCCTAAGAACCGCTGCACCTCCTTTACTGTGGTGGGAGTCGGCCAATTACTCACAATCTCCACCATATTGCGTCCAACAACAACATTGACGAATACTCTGATTCAGTGAGCGAGTGCATCGGCGATGTCGTACCCACAGCAACGATTAAAACATTCCCAAACCAGAAACTGCGGATTGATGGCAGCATTTGCGCGAACCACTGCTTTTAACCAGGGCAAGATCACCGGGAACATGACTGAATACAAACAGTGTAGCTATTCCCTCCGAAAGGCAATCAAACAAGCTAAGCGTCAGTATAGAGACAAAGTAGAGTTGCAATTCAATGGCTCAGACACAAGAGCTATGTGGCAGGGTCTACAGTCAATCACGGATTACAAAAAGAAAACCAGCCCCGTCGCGGACCAGGATGTCTTGCTCCCAGGCAGACTAAATAACTTCTTTGCTCGCTTTGAGGACAATACAGTGCCACTGACACGGCCCGCTACCAAAACCTGCAGACTCTCCTTCACTGCAGCCAACGTGAGTAAAACATTTAAACGTGTTTACCCTCGCAAGGCTGCAGGCCCAGACAGCATCCCCAGCTGCGTCCTCAGAGCATGATCAGACCAGCTGGCTGGTGTGTTTACGGACATATTCAATCAATCCTCATCCCAGTCTGCAGTTCCCACATGCTTCAAGAGGGCCACCATTGTTCCTGTTCCCAAGAAAGCTAAGGTAACTGAGCTAAACGACTACCGCCCCGTAGCACTCACTTCCGTGGGGCAGCATGTAGCCTAGTGGTCAAGTGTTGGGCCAATAACTGAAAGGTTGCTGGATTGACTTCCAGAGCTGACAAGGTAAAACAATCTGTTGTTCTACCCCTGAACAAGGCACTTAACCCACTGTTCCCTGGTATGGTGTCACTGTAAACTCAGTAAAAAAAGAAATGTCCTCTCACTGTCTCAACTTAATTTATTTTCAGCAAACTTAACATGTGTAAATATTTGTATGAACATAACAAGACTCAACAACTGAGACATAAACTGAATTAGTTCCACAGACATGTGACTAACAGAAATTGAATAATTGGTCCTGAACAAAGGGGGGGGGTCAAAATCAAAGGTAAGTCAGTATCTGGTGTGGCCACCATCTGCATTAAGTACTGCAGTGCATATCCTCCTTATGGCCTGCACCAGATTTGCCAGTTCCTGCTGTGAGATGTTACCCCCACTCTTCCACCAAGGCACCTGCAAGTTCCCGGACATTTCTGGGGGGAATGGCCCTAGTCCTCACCCTCCAATCCAACAGGTCCCAGACATGCTCAATGGGATTGAGATCCGAGCTCATCGCTGGCCATGGCAGAACACTGCCATTCCTGTATTGCAGGAAATCACGCACAGAACGAGCAGTATGGCTGGTGGCATTGTCATTCTCGAGGGTCATGTCAGGATGAGCCTGCAGGAAGGGTACCATATGAGGGAGAGATTACCTGCAATGACATCAAGCTCAGTTCGATGATGCTGTGACACACCGCCCCAGACCATGACGGACCCTCCACCTCCAAATTGATCCCGCTTTAGAGTACAGGCATCGGGGTAATGCTCATTCCTTCGACGATAAACGTGAATCCAGCCATCACCCCTGGTGAGACAAAACCGTGAGTCGTCAGTGTAGAGCACTTTTTGCCAGTCCTGTCTGGTCCAGCAATGGTGGGTTTGTGCCCATATGCGACGTTGTTACCGGTGATGTCTGGTGAGGCCTACAGGCCGACAAGCCCTCAGTCCAGCCTCTCTCAGCCTGTTGCGGACAGACTGAGCAATGATGGAGGGATTGTGCGTTGCTGGTGTAACTTGGGCAGTTGTTGTTGTCATCCTGTACCTGTCACACAGGTGTGATGTTCGGAAGTACCGATCCTGTGCAGGTGTTGTTACACGTGCTCTGCCACTGCGAGGACGATCAGCTGTCCATCCTGTCTCCCTGTAGCGCTGTCTTAGGCGCCTCACAGTACGGACATTGCAATTTATTGCCCTGACCACATCTGCAGTCCTCATGCCTCCTTGCAGCATGCCTAAGGCATGGTCACACAGATGAGCAGGGACCCTGGGCAGCTTTCCTTTGGTGTTTTTCAGAGTCAGTTGAAAGGCCTCTTTAGTGTCCTAAATTTTCACAACTGTGACATTAGCTGTTAGTGTCTTAACGACCGTTCCACAGGTGCATGTTCATTAATTGCTTATGGATTGTTGACCAAGCATGGGAAACCCTTTATAATGAAGATACAGTGCCTTGCGAAAGTATTCGGCCCCCTTGAACTTTGCGACCTTTTGCCACATTTCAGGCTTCAAACATAAAAATATAAAACTGTATTTTTTTGTGAAGAATCAACAACAAGTGGGACACAATCATGAAGTGGAACGACATTTATTGGATATTTCAAACTTTTTTAACAAATCAGAAACTGAAAAATTGGGCGTGCAAATGGCCGTATAACTGCATCTTTGTGCTTCAGAGGCAGATGTGTATTCACTTTACTAATGTATGTAAAACATATCCAAACTCATGCGAGAGAGAAAGAAGTAATAGAGAAAGAGTGGACATGTGCCCGTGTATATTCAACGAGGAAGTTCCACTGTTAAAGGGCAATTCCCAGTTGTGGAAAAAGTACTCATTTGTCATACTTGAGTAAAAGTAAAGATAGAAAATGACTCAAGTACCAGTACAGTACTACTTGGGGAAAAGTCTAAAAGTATTTGGTTGTAAATATACGTAAGTATCAAAAGCAAAAGTATAGTATTCCTTACATTAAACAAATCAGACGGCACAATTTTCTTGTTTTTTAAATTGATGGACAGCCAGATGCACACTTCAACACTCAGACACCATTTACAAATAATGTGTTTGTGTTTAGTGAGTCCGCCGGATCAGAGGCAGTAGGGATGACCAGGGATGTTCTCTTGATATGTGTGTGAATTGGAGCATTTTCCTGTCCTGCTAAGCAATGAGAAATGTATGGAGTAAAAAATACATCATTTTCTTTAGGAGTGTATTGAAGTAAAAATAAAAGTTGTCAAAAATATAAATACTAAAGTACAGATACCCAAAAAACTACTTAAGTAGTACTTTAACCTGTTGAAACTCTAGGGGCGCAATTTCATTTTTGGATGAAAAACGTTCCCGTTTTAAACAAGATATTTTGTCACAAAAAGATGCTCGACTATGCATATAATTGATAGCTTTCGAAAGAAAACACTCTGACGTGTCCAGAACTGCAAAGATATTTTCTGTGCGTGCCCTAGAACGTGAGCTTCAGGCAAAACCAAGATGAGACGGCATCCAGGAAATTAGCAGGATTTTTGAGGCTCTGTTTTCCATTGTCTCCTTATATGGCTGTGAATGCGAGAGGAGTAAGTCTGCCCTTTCTGTCGTTTCCCCAAGGTGTCTGCAGCATTGTGATGTATTTGTAGGCATATCATTGGAAGATTGACCATAAGAGACCACATTTACCAGGTGTCCGCCCAGTGTCCTGCGCCGAAATTGGTGCGCTGCAAGTATTTTTCCACAGATTTCAGAGGAGAATGCAGGCTTCCACGAACGATATATCAATGAAGAGATATGTGAAAAAACACCTTGAGGATTGATTCCAAACAACGTTTGCCATGTTTCGGTCGATATTATGGAGTTAATTCGGATAAAGTTTGACGTTGTAGGTGACTGAATTTTTGGTTCGTTTCGGTAGCCAAATGTGATGTACAAAACGGAACGATTTCTCCTACACACAGACGCTTTCAGGAAAAACTGCGCATTTGGTATGTAACTGAGAGTCTCCTCATTGAAAACATCCGAAGCTCTTCAAAGGTAAATTATTTTATTTATTTGGTTATCTGGTTTTTGTGAAAATGTTGCGTGCTAAATGCTACTCAAAATGCTAAGCTAGCTTAGCATACTCTTACACAAATTAGTCAATTGCTATGGTTCAAAAGCATATTTTGAAAATCTGAGATGACAGTGTTGTTAAGAAAAGGCTAAGCTTGAGAGCAGGCGCATTATATTCATTTTATTTGCGATTTTCAGAAATCGTTAACATTGCGTTATGCTAATGAGCCTGAGGCTTTAGTCACGATCCCGGATCCGGGATGGGGAGTTTCAACAGGTTAAAGTACTTTTACATAAGTACTTAACACAACTGTCAATTCTAACACTTTTCTACATCATTTTACATTTCACATTTTTGTAATTTAGCAGACACTCTTATCCTGAACGTCTTGAGAGCATACATTTTCATATCTTTTCATTTCATTATCTCCAGCACAATACCAGTGTCTACATATGTGAAAACTGCACAATTTTATACTTTTTATAAACAAATATATAAAGTTCTACTCAATGAAATCCTCAAACATTGATTTTCGTGCACTGTGAAATTTGCAGTGACGTGGGGAGAAAGAAAATGCCCTCCCTCTGGCTAAAAACCGATTACAAACAAGCAAGATTTCTGGCTCTCACAGACCTGTAACTTCTTTCAGAGGCTCCTCTGTCCTCCACTCGTTACCTGTATTAATGGCACATGTTTGAACTTGTTATCAGTATAAAAGACACCTGTCCACAACCTCAAACAGTCACACTCCAAACTCCACTATGGCCAAGACCAAAGAGTTGTCAAAGGACACCACAAACAAAATTTTAGACCTGCACCAGGCTGGGAAGACTGAATCTGCAATAGGTAAGCAGCTTGTTTTGAAGAAATCAACTGTGGGAGCAATTATTAGGAAATGGAAGACATACAAGACCACTGATAATCTCCCTCGATCTGGGGCTCCACGCAAGATCTCATCGCGTGGGGTCAAAATGATCAAAAGAACGGTGAGCAAAAATCCCAGAACCACACGGGGGGACCTAGTGAATGACCTGCAGAGAGCTGGGACCAAAGTAACAAAGCCTACCATCAGTAACACACTGCTGCCAGGGACGCAAATCCTGACATGTCCCCCTGCTTAAGCCAGTACATGTCCAGGCCCGTCTGAAGTTTGCTAGAGAGCATTTGGATGATCCAGAAGAAGATTGGGAGAATGTCATATGGTCAGATGAAACCAAAATATAACTTTTTGGTAAAAACTCAACTTGTCGTGTTTGGAGGACAAAGGATGCTAAGTTGCATCCAAAGAACACCATACCTACTGTGAAGCATGGGGGTGGAAACATCATGCTTTGGGGCTGTTTTTCTGCAAAGGGACCAGGACGACTGATCCGTGTAAAGGAAAGAATGAATGGGGCCATGTATCATGAGATTTTGAGTGAAAACCTCCTTCCACCATCAAGGGCATTAAAGATGAAATGTGGCTGGGTCTTTCAGCATGACAATGATCCCAAACCCACCGCCCGGGCAACAAAGGAGTTGCTTCGTAAGAAGCATTTCAAGGTCCTGGAGTGGCCTAGCCAGTCTCCAGATCTCAACCCCATAGAAAATCTTTGGAGGGAGTTGAAAGTCTGTGTTGCTCAGCAACAGCCCCAAAACATCACTGCTCTAGAGGAGATCTGCATGGAGGAATGGGCCATAATACCAGCAACAGTGTGTGAAAACCTTGTGAAGGCTTAGAGAAAACGTTTGACCTCTGTCATTGCCAACAAAGGGTATATAACAAAGTATTGAGATAAACTTTTGTTATTGACCAAATACTTATTTTCCAATAAATTCATAAAAAAATCCTACAATATGATTTTCTGGATTTTTTTTCTCATTTTGTCTGTCATAGTTGAAGTGTACCTATGATGAAAATTACAGGCCTCTCTCATCATTTTAAGTGGGAGAACTTGCACAATTGGTGGCTGACTAAATACTTATTTGCCCCACTATATATCCTACCAAGGGGACATTAAAAACTGTAATATCATATGTTTCACTGAGTCATGGCTGAACGATGACATTTTGAACAAAGAGCTGGCGGGTTTACACTCTATTGGCAAGACAGAACAGCAGCATCTGGTGAGACACGGGGTGGGGGCCTATGCATATTTGTAAACAATAGCTGGTGCACAATATATGTCACAAATAAAATTTGATTTGATTTGATTTGAATATCTAAGGAAGTCTCAGGGTTTTGCCTGCCTGAGCTAGAGTATCTCATGATAAGCTGTAGACCACACCATCTACCTAGATTGTTTTCATCTGTATTTTTCATAGTTGTCTACATACCATCACAGACTGAGGTTGGCACTAAAAACGCACTCAATTAGCTCTATTCCACCATAAGCAAACAGGGAAACGCTCATCCAGAGCATTAAAGTTGCGGACGGCGACTTTAATGCAGGGGAACTATATCAGTTTTACCTCATTTCTATCAGAGTGTTAAATGTGCAACCATATTCCAGCACTTACTGATAAAGCCAGTAACTGATGTGGTGTACTCCTCAATGCCATCGGAAGAATCCCGGAACATATTCCAGTCTGTGCTAGCAAAACAGTCCTGTAGTTTATCATCTGCTTCATCTGATCACTTTTTTATAGATCGAGTCCACATCAACAACAAACTAGAATGGCCAAACACACCAAGACAGTCGTGATGAGGGCACGACAAACACATTCCCCCTCAGGAGACTGAAAAGATTTGGCGTGGGTCCTCAGATCCTCAAAAGGTTTTACAGCTCCCCCATCGAGAGCATCCTGACAGGTTGCATCACTGCCTGGTATGGCAACTATTTGGTCTCCGACCACAAGAAACTGCAGAGGGTAGTGCGTATGGCCCAGTACATCATTGGGGCCAAGCTTCCTGCCATCCAGGACCTCTATAACAGGCAGTGTCAGAGGAAGGCCCTAAAAATTGTCAAAGACTCCAGCCACCCTAGTCATAGACTGTTCTCTCTGCTACCACACAGCAAGCGGTACCAGAGCGCCAAGTCTAAGTCCAAGAGGCTTCTAAATAGCTTCTACCCCCAAGCCATAATATTCCTGAACGGCTAATCAAATTGCTACCCAGACTATTTGCACTGCCCCCCCCATGCTGCTGTTATTCTCTGTTATTATCTATGCATAGCCACTTTAATAACTCTATCTTCATGTACATAATTACTGTATACAGCCAAGCAATTGTTATCTACTGCTGCTCTTTAGCGATTTGTAATTCCTGTCTCTTACTTTTTTAGAGATTTTCTTAAAACCACATTGTTGGTTAAGGGCTTGTAAGTAAGCATTTCATTGTAAGGTCTACACCTGTTGTGTTCGGTGCATGTGACAAATTCAATTGGATTTGATTTGATTAGTTTTGTGCTAGAGATAATGAATATGAGGTTAAAAAGTGGTGTAATTGCCCTTCAAAAGAGAGAAGTGCTTTAAAATATTCAATGAGGAAATTCCCGAAATATTACACTGCTAAAAGAGAGTAGTGATTTCATATTATACATGGAGCTCATTCATTACAGTTAATTATTACAATTAAGTATCTGTTACTGAAAGATTCTTTAGTTTAAATAATTTAAACCCCAAATAGTTTGTCTCAGTTGTACTTTTTCTGTACTATACAGCAATTGGAAAGCAGAACCCCATGTGCTTATTCCCTGCCAATCCAAGACAGAAATGTTAGCCATGTTACAGCAAAAAGAATTTATTGGCATCAAAATGTAAATTCTTCCATAAAAGTGCAATTATTTCAAAACAAATAGTTGTATTGTAAACAGACGAGTCTACAATTCATTATGACAATAATCATGTGCAGTATGTACAGTAGCAGTATACAGGTCAGAATGATGAAACTTCAATGACAAGCCCAAATTGACATCATAGGAACCAATGGATTCATATGAGTACAAAGGAATTACTAAGTGTATTGAGAGGGTTGACTGAGAGGGCCTTTGATGTTGGAGTATAGCATTACCCAGCTCTGCTTTCCCCTGTGTTCTTACATAAATCTATGATTGGTTTGGTAGTAGATAAACTGGAATGTTTGGTTTGGGAGTAGATATGGCACTAAATCATGTACAGTACATTTGACATTAAATAAACAATTCTTAAGCATACAGACACTTCTGTTTTTGCTGCAAAATACATAATGACTCGAATATAGATGGATTCACAAATAACAAAAATGCTTGGAACCACAATAAACCATAAAGATTAAAAAATGTATCTTACTGTAAATCAAGCCTGCTTTCTCACACATTGTACATTAATTTAATAATTTAAACATACAAATATAGTAGGTAGTTGTTGTGTAATTGTTAGATTATTTGTTAATATTGCTGCACGGTCGGAACTAGCAGTGCTCGTATCTTACTGTAAATCAAGCCTACTTTCTCATATTGTACATTCGTTTAATACTTTTAAATATTGTAATATGCTATTGAAATAGGTTTGAGGTATTATTAAAGCTAAATGGGTAGTGTGGTGTTTAAAAACTTCCCATGGCATGGTTGGGACTACAGTATGTTGTCCTCAAGCCAAAATACAGGTATTTTTATGATAGATGTGTGTGGTACTGCACCTTGTCACCGACATAACCATTGTTGGTTTCGTTCATTTCAACTTTTAATAAGAAATATATTATATTTTATTCCCCATCTTGTTATTGGTGTTTTAATAATCAAATAGCCATAGGGAAATTATTGTTCCAAATAATTATTGACTGCACGCACTGTACACTCAGACAAACAAATCAACAGTGAGAGAGCCATCTATTGCTAATAAACAAAGCAAACAGTATTTATCATGTACACATACTGCACACAGGGCTATTTCATTTCCCTGTTATGATATCTAACAGTACTTAAAGGTATCATGTACACCATACATGCAAATGACCAGGGATAAGGTACCCATGTGACCCTGAGAAATGATGTTCCTCTGTGTTGCTGTTCTAATAAATCATGGGATGCATGCTAATGATTTTCACTATTTGTCGGATAGTACAGTTACTTCAACAGTACTGTATGTATGATAACTGAAAAGAGCAGTTAGAGAGACTATCTTTAATGGCACATTGTGTATGTAGCTGTATTATTTGTGTATATCAATATATTCACTATCCATCACGATCTGATGAGCTATTACGACATTATCATTACTATTAGTTGAGTATGCATTTTAAAACAGATTAACACCCAATGTAATGATAATAGCTAAGGGGTGAACTGACATTTTTGTTTGTCCAGGGATCTCTAAGGCCTAATAAAGGATGCATTATTAGAAAACGTTTGGTTGGCACATTGACACAGAGAAGGTTGTGGGGCTTCACTGACCATGTCTGAACAGGCCTAGTCACCCTGACTGACCCCAACTGGTCCAGATGATTGACAGGGAGGGGTGGTCAGTTCCTTCGGACGTCTGAGTAGACGGTGGATGCAGCATCAGGGGCAGGCTTATGGGCAGGTTTTTTCACCTGGGTGTACTGGGACTGGTGGGCCTGGTAGGTGGGTTAGGTCGGCTGACCGGGCCTGTTGTTGACTCTGACCTGAGCGTACTCTGTGGAGGAAATACCCAGGTTCCCCAGCTGAACTGACCCACCATCCCTCTTCTGGAATTGCGTGATGTCTGCATAGTTTAGCTCCTAGGAGGAGAAAGGAGAGACATGTCTTAGTTCAGTCCTGACCATGACCTGACAAGGACAAACTCAGGGCCCTTTTTATACTGCATCACATCGAGAGCTATAAGCACCAGAGCAGTGGATAATTACAAACACAGAGTTAGTTCAGTCAACTTTTTTTGGTTATTTCTCGTACAACTTCTTGAGGGCAGGGAACTTGTTACGTCCCCTCAAACTGTGTGGTCGTTACTAGCCTTGTATGCCAGGAGTGAAGGTGTGTCACACAGCTAGTGAACCAGTTACCAGACTAGGCCATTATGAGCAGGTTGTCATGTTTCTATTATTATCTTGAAAGAGGTCAGTGTTGTTGATTACGAAGATAGTTCATTATATTTTTTACATTTCTTTCGGTTGAGTTTTAGAAGACATTAAATTGCAGCCAAATGGACACATTAGGGCTCATGGCACTTGACAGACATACATTTGTCATCGCTGAGTAGACAAGGCAACAGCCTGTTGTAAATACTTCACAAGGAAAGTTGTGTGTGCAAGCTCAATATAATATTCTCTTCCTGGAGCAAATTCCCTCAGCCTTACAGTAAAAAGGCAATGCATACTACCCCTGCCTGAAAGTGTGATTACAGGAGATATACTGTAGCTGACCAGGAGCTTGGCTCTGGTGCCATTTAAGCTATTACTGTATATTATCTTATAGTTATTTTATAACTATTATACTGTCCCATCTTCTTCTACATTGTGTGATGAGATATTTATATGTGATGATCATTATAGTCTTATACAACGATAGAATCTACTATTCTGATCATGATATCTGATAGCCAGACAAGATATGATATCGTACATGTCGCCCAGAGTGCAGCTATTTTTGCACAAAATGGCAGTATCAAAGGAACAAAAGCAGGTCAGTTAATTATCTGTGCACCTGAATGATGTCAATACTGTAAATAAAGGAAATTAACTCAGTAAAAAAAGAAACGTCCTCTCACTGTCAACTGCATTTATTTTCCACAGACATGTGACTAACAGAAATTGAATAATTGGTCCTGAACAAAGGGGGGAGTCAAAATCAAAAGTAAGTCAGTATCAGGTGTGGCCACCAGCTGCATTAACTACTGCAGTGCATCTCCTCTTCATTGCCATTCCTTGCTGTGAGATATTACCTCACTCTTCCACCAAATCACCTGCAAGTTCCCGGACATTTCTGGGGAATGGCCCTAGCCCTCACCCTCCGATCTAACAGATCCCAGTCATGCCTAATGGGATTGAGATCCGGGCTCTTCGCTTGCCTTGGCCTTGCAGGAAATCATGCACAGAACGAGCAGTATGGCTGGGAGCATTCTCATGCTGGCGGGCCATGTCAGGATGAGCCTGCAGGAAGGGTACCACATGAGGGAGGAGGATGTCTTCCCTGTAACGGACAGTGTTGAGATAGCCTGCAATGACAAGAATCTCAGTCCGATGATGCTGTGACACACTGCCCCAGACCATGACGGACCCTCCACTTCCAAATCGATCCCGCTCCAGAGTACAGGCCTCGGTGTAACGCTCATTACATTGAAGATAAACGCGAATCCGACAATCACCCCTGGTGAGACAAAACCGTGACTCGTCAGTGAAGAGCAGTTTTTGCCAGTCCTGTCTGGTCCAGCGACAGTGGGTTTGTGGCCATAGACAACATTGTTTCCGGTGATGTCTGGTGAGGACATACCTTACAACAGGCCTACAAGCCCTCAGTCTAGCCTCTCTCAGCCAATTGCGGACAGTCTGAGCAATGATGGAGGGATTGTGCGTTCCTGGTGTAACCCAGGCAGTTGTTGCCATCCTGTACCTGTCCCGCAGGTGTGATGTTCGGATGTACCAATCCTGTGTAGGTGTTGTTACACGTGGTCTGCCACTGCGAGGACGATCAGCTGTCCATCCTGTCTCCCTGTAGCGCTGTCTTAAGCGTCTCACAGTACAGACATTGACATTTATTGCCCTGGCCACATCTGCAGTCCTCATGCCTCATTGCAGCATGCCTAAGGCATGTTCACACAGATGAGCAGGGACTCTGGGCATCTTTCTTTTAGTGTTTTTCAGAGTCAGTTGAAAGGCCTCTTTAGTGTCCTAAGTTTTCATAACTGTGACCTTAATTGCCTACTGTCTGTACGCTGTTAGTGTCTTAACGACTGTTCCACAGGTGCATGTTCATTAATTGATTATGGTTCGTTGAACAAGCATGGGAAACCATGTTTCAACCCTTTACAATGAAGATATGTGAAGTTATTTGGATTTTCACAAATGATCTTTGAAAGACAAGGTCCTGAAAAGGGCTGTTTCTTTTTTAGCTGAGTTTATTATACATTGGCATGACATTCATGTGAGTTAAACAAATACACTATCAAAGCTATGAAAACAGAAAACAATGACAGTTAAATGCATGACATGACAGTGCACAGTACCTGGTTTCCTCCTAACCCCCCTCCATTAGCAGAACTTTCACCTGCTGGGATGACACACAAAAAGCACTTAGAAATGGGATTGCACTTTACAGTAGAGTAGGTTTCACAATCATGAAGCACTAATCAACATTGACTGCTAATACTCACACCTTCAATCAAAACATTGCCTTAGATTACAGGCATGATGGTTAGTTCGGTTTTTTTGTGTCTAGAAGATTATGATAATCAGGAGCAGAGAGATATGTTTGTTTTCCCAAACAGACAGAGGAAGTTAAGTATTTACACAGCTGGGAACTAGAGAGATGGAGATCAGTTGACTATTAGATAGTGGTATTAGACAATGTAGAAATATAGACCAAAAGTTCATCAAGTTGCCTTTTCTAGAAACAGAAATGTTTGATTCATTTACAAAATGGATGCCTGTGATAGCATAGCAAGCATAGCAAGCACACACACACAACTTATACTTACTGTTGCCAACTGTCCTTCCACCGGATGTTATTTTCTTGAAGTAGCTAATTGAAAATAAGTAGCAGTCATTATCTTTGGGAAATGAATAATGAATAATATCCTGTTATGATAATATAACCTTCACCTTTATAACCTTCACCTTTACTGTAAATCATACTCCACCTCTTCTATTCACAGACCGGAGCAATTCTTAGGTTGTTATCAGTCTATAGTTACCTTTTTATTAATTGTCAAATGCTTTCCTGCAATTGACCTTTCACAGCTCCAATGTCACATTGTTTACATCTATTTATTTTGAACCCCTCTCATATTACAGTATAACCAACGACTCCTCAATTCACATCTGATTACAGAAATGTGTGTTTGCGTACATGAAAAGCCATTCCTTGCAAGAAAATCCCTGAGGCAATGTATGATAAGACCAAGCCTCTACAAGCCCTGTACTATAATAAACGGTTTTGAGAGAAGTTGTGACAACCAAGGAAGTTGACAAATGAAAACTCAACTAAATAGGGAAATCTCTCTTCTGGTCCTCCAACCTTGGCACTACGTTCCAAGAGTTCAAGTCTGAGTGCAATCTGCCAGTCTCATCATGAGCAAACACCTGTTTTACTTTCAGCATGGGTCAGTGAGACACACATTAAGCAAACCTAAAGGGTCAAGGTTCAGCTAACTAGTTGGCTGTCTGACTAACTATTTCAAGCATAGAGCTTAAAAGCTAAACCAATATGAAACACCATACAGAGCAAGGATATGTGGGACAAAAAAATTGCTTAGAATAAAATGTAGCTGTTACTTACCCCTTTTTCATAGCTGCCACCCCACCTATCACTGTCACTGCAACCACAGCTACTGCACCCAAACTACCACCAACGATGGCACCAACATTCAGTCCACCTTGTGTTGATCCCTTCACTGCAAAGAACAGGGACAGAACCATACAGCGATGAGATTGAGCATATACAGTACACTTTGAATAAGCCATGTTGCCATCTCATCGGGTGAGGAGATCATTTCAAAGCAGCAAACTACATGAAGTTTAAAATCACATTTCTTCACCTTCCAGACTAGGTTGGTGAGTTCACATTTACTGTACATTTAGTACTTAATAAATGCATAATTGTATCAAAGTGTTTTGATACAAAATGTTGCCTTTATGTCTAAACTCAAGGAAATCTTAACTACTTACAGTGGGGCAAAAAAGTATTTAGTCAGCCACCAATTGTGCAAGCTCTCCTACTTAAAAAGATGAGAGAGGCTTGTAATTTTCATCATAGGTACTATGACAGACAAAATGAGAAAAAAAATCCAGTAAATCACATTGTAGGATTTTTAATGAATTTATTTGCAAATTATGTTGGAAAATAAGTATTTGGTCACCTACAAACAAGCAAGATTTCTGGCACTCACAGACCTGTAACTTCTTCTTTAAGAAGCTCCTCTGTCCACTCGTTACCTGTATTAATGGCACATGTTTGAACTTGTTATCAGTATAAAAGACACCTGTCCACAACCTCAAACAGTCACACTCCAAACTCCACTATGGCCAAGACCAAAGAGCTGTCAAAGGACACCAGAAACAAAATTGTAGACCTGCACCAGGCTGGGAAGACTGAATCTGCAATAGGTAAGCAGCTTGGTTTGAAGAAATCAACTGTGGGAGCAATTATTAGGAAATGGAAGACATACAAGACCACTGATAATCTCCCTCGATCTGGGGCTCCACGCAAGATCTCACCCCGTGGGGTCAAAATGATCACAAGAACGGTGAGCAAAAATCCCAGAACCACACGGGGGTCCTAGTGAATTACCTGCAGAGAGCTGGGACCAAAGTAACAAAGCCTACCATCAGTAACACAATACGCCACCAGGGACTCAAATCCTGCAGTGCCAGACGAGTACATGTCCAGGCCCGTCTGAAGTCCAGTACATGTCCAGGCCCGTTGCTAGAGAGCATTTGGATGATCCAGAAGAAGATTGGGAGAATGTCATATGGTCAGATAAAACCAAAATATAACTTTTTGGTAAAAACTAAACTCGTTGTGTTTGGAGGACAAAGAATGCTGAGTTGCATCCAAAGAACACCATACCTACTGTGAAGCATGGGGGTGGAAACATCATGCTTTGGGGCTGTCTTTCTGCAAAGGGACCAGGACGACTGATCCGTGTAAAGGAAAGAATGAATGGGGCCATGTATCGTGAGACTTTGAGTGAAAACCTCCTTCCATCAGCAAGGGCATTGAAGATGAAACGTGGCTGGGTCTTTCAGCATGACAATGATCCCAAACACACCGCCCGGGCAACGAAGGAGTGGCTTCGTAAGAAGCATTTCAAGGTCCTGGAGTGGCCTAGCCATTCTCCAGATCTCAAAGCCATAGAAAATCTTTGGAGGGAGTTGAAAGTCCATGTTGCCCAGCAACAGCCCCAAAACATCACTGCTCTAGAGGAGATCTGCATGGAGTAATGGGCCAAAATACCAGCAACAGTGTGTGAAAACCTTGTGAAGACTTACAGAAAACGTTTGACCTCTGTCATTGCCAACAAAGGGTATTTAACAAAGTATTGAGATAAACTTTTGTTATTGACCAAATACTTATTTTCCACCATCATTTGCAAATAAATTTATTCATTTTTCCCTCATTTTGTCTGTCATAGTTGAAGTGTACCTATGATGAAAATGACAGGCCTCTCTCATCTTTTTAAGTGGGAGAACTTGCACAATTGGTGGCTGACTAAATACTTTTTTGCCCCACTGTATTGGTTGTGTCATACTCACAATTAACAGTGAGATTGTAAGATGCATTCTCATTGCTGAGAAGGTTGGCGAGATGACACAGGAATATCCCAGAATCTGTTAAATTCAAAGGACTGATAGAAACTGTCTTATTATCCCCAGAGAAGGTGATTCTTTCACTATGAGACAGAGGTTGACCATCCTTCATCCAGTCTCTGTTGCTGATGGAGCCAGAAGCATCACAGGTTAAGGTGACAGAACCCCCTTCGATGATTGGAGAGTTTGAGGAAATTGTGAGTTTAGCACTAGATATTCTTTCTGTGAAAAGGAGTACAGAAATGGTTACTTGAATGAGAAAGGCTACAATAATGTAGTTTATAAATTACCCTTTTTTTACTAATAGTGAACAACTCTACAAAAAACCTGTTTTAGTCTTACATACTGTACATACAGTTCCAGTCAAAAGTTTGGCCACATCTACTTATTTTAAGGTTTTTCTTGATTTTGTCTATGTTCTACGTTGTAAAAAGTTGAGAAATCAAAACTATGAAATAACCCATATGGAGTTCACGTAGTAACCAAAAAAGTGTACTTTAAGACATTTAAGTCAGTAAATGAGGAACATTTCAAGAACTTTGAAAGTTTCTTCAAGTGCAGTTGCAAAAACCATCAAGTGCTTTGAGGAAACTGGCTCTCATGAAGACCGCCACAAGAAAGGAAGACCCAGAGTTACCTCTGCTGCAGAGGATAAGTTCATTAGAGTTAACTGCACCTCAGATTGCAGCCAAAATAAATGCTTCAGAGTTCAAGTAACAGACACATCTCAACATCAACTGTGTGAGTCAGGCTTTCATGGTCGAATTCCTGCAAAGAAACCACTACTAAAGGACACCAATAAGGAGAAAAAACTTGCATGGGCCAAGAAACATGAGCAAAGGACATTAGACCAGTGGAAATCTGTACTTTGGTCTGTTGAGTCCAAATCTGTGATTTTTGGTTCCAACCGCCGTGTCTTTATGAGACGCAGAGTAGGTGAACAGATTATCTCCGCATGTGTGGTTCCCACCGTGAAGCATGGAGGAGGAGGTGCGATGGTGTGGGTTGCTTTACTGGTGACACTGTCTGTGATTTATTTAGAATTCAAGGCACACTTAAGCAGCATGGCTACAACAGCATTCTGCAGCGAACCGCCATCCCATCTGGTTTGCGCTTAGTGGGACTATCATTTGTTTTTCTTTACAGGACAATGACCCAAAACACACCTCCAGGCTGTGTAAGGGATATTTGACCAAGGAGAGTGATGGAGTGCTGCACCAGATGACCTGGCCTCCACAATCACTCGACCTGAATCCGTTTAAGATGGGTTGCAATGAGTTGGACAGCAGAGTGAAGGAAAAGCAGCCAACAAGTGCTCAGCACATGTGGAAACTGCTTCAGGACTGTTGGAAAAACATTCCTCATGAAGCTGGTTGAGAGAATGCCAAGAGTGTGCAAAGCTGTCATCAAGGCAAAGGTCATACTTTGAATAATCTCAAATATAAATATTGTTTGGTTACTACATGATTCCATATGTGTTATTTCATAGTGTTGATTTCTTCACTATTATTATACAATGTAAAACAATAGTAAAAATAAAGAAAATCCTTGAATGAGTAGGTGTTCTAAAACTTTTGACTGGTACTTATTTTATTTTATTCAACCTTTATTTAACCCAGCAAGTCAGTTATGCTTTGACTGTTTCGTGTAAGTACACGTTTCAATATAGATCCTGTCTCAGCCTCCAGTATTTATGCTGCAGTAGTTTATGTGTCGGGGGGCTAGGGTCAGTTTTTTATATCTGGAGTACTTCTCCTGTCCTATTCGGTGTCCTGTGTGAATTTAAGTGTGCTCTCTCTAAATCTCTCTTTCTCTCTTTCTTTCTCTCTCTCGGAGGACCTGAGCCCTAGGACCATGCCTCAGGACATGATGACTCCTTGCTGTCCCCAGTCCACCTGGCCGTGCTGCTGCTCCAGTTTCAACTGTTCTGCCTCATTGTTATTGGACCATGCTGGTCATTTATGAACATTTGAACATCTTGGCCATGTTCTGTTATATTCTCCACCCGGCACAGCCAGAAGAGGGCTGGCCACCCCACATAGCCTGGTTCCTCTCTAGGTTTCTTCCTAGGTTTTGGCCTTTCTAGGGAGTTTTTCCTAGCCACCGTGCTTCTAAACCTGCATTGCTTGCTGTTTGGGGTTTTAGGCTGGGTTTCTGTACAGCACTTCGAGATATCAGCTGATGTACGAAGGGCTATATAAAGAAATTTTATTTTATTTTATTTAGATGGCCAATACTCTCAATGTGAATTCTATCACATCCTTTCTTTAGTGCATGGCCGTCAAATTATCACCTTTCATTCCCTCACAATGCCTGATTCACGCAATCGACAGAACACTAATTCTTGAGACAACCACAGCAAACTGAAAACCAACTAAATAAACATTGCACACTAGTAAGCACAAAACTCACATTGATGTAACAAAGACCAAATATCAGCTGTGACTTTCCTGTACCAATGAAACCATCAAAGCCAGTCTTTGTTTTCTCCAATAACTGTCTATTCCTCTTTCCCACTTACCTAGCCATGAAACAAAATCCCTTTTGTTGTTTACAGTCATTGGAGTTCTCTGGGGTTTCCCAAAAAATGACACACAGCTCTCGCATTGACACATCCATTGGAGCACACTGGCACACAAGGCTAACTTTGCAAAGTGAGATCATGGCCAGGACTGGTGAGTTTTTGGGCACACACTGAATACCCAGCTGTTACTTACAACTGGAAATATTTTTCAAAAGATGCATGGTTGAGTGTGGGAAATCTCAGAGCTATTTAAAATGTCAATTGTTGAAGTCTGAAACATTCAGTTCTGGACAGAACCGCTGACACTACCCCACAGAACTACAAACACCGGTAAATACTACAATGTGGATTTTGTGTCACAGCTACCACTTACCCAGCACAGTGATGTCAGAGGGCTCAGATGTCTGGTACCCCAGGGTTCTGGTATTATGGGCCCAGCAGCTGTACCTACCACTCTGACTGGCCTGGATGTTCTCCAGCCTGAGTACTGGTCCCTGATTGGACAGCAGTTCTCCATTCAGAGCCCACTGAAACTGGGCAGGAGGACTGGACACAGCTGAGCAGGACAGCGTGAGGTCTGACCCTGATCCATACAGTACATCTAGAGGGGTCACCTTCAATGTTATGTTTTCTGGACCATCTGTAATAAATGGTCCATGTCAAACACCTTAGCTAAAAAATAAGGATGGCCAAAAGTAATCTACAGTTCTAATACTGTAGACCACATTCATCAATGTCATGAATGTAAAAGTGGATCGATCTAGATCAAGCGTCCTATCGCCAAAGGCACACCACAACTGTCTACAAATGTTTATGGTAGTGGAAGATGTTAGAATAGGATGAAGGGAAGTTGCATACTAAACAGGAATGTTTTTTTCTATACCAGAACAAGGGGAGTTATTTTCAAGATGTTTGATGTCTTGTTATTTTTCAGTTGAATTGCCACTATGGGAAGCAAACTCAAGAAATTACAAGATGAAGTACACAGGTAAACAATGTTTACACATACTGTATCTCTTTCCACATGCAGTTCACTTAGAAGGGTAAGACATGCAGGTTAGAGACTCACAGCTGATGGTGAGGGTTATACTCTCATTGCCACTGTTGATGGGGTTGGAGACAATACACCAGAACGGCCCCTGGTCATACCGGGTCACTCTGACTATGGTGAGAGTGCTGTTTCCATCATCAAGCTGAACTCCATCACTGGCTGTGAACTCTGAGCTGCCATTCAGCCAGTGGTAAGAGAGGGAGGAGCCAGAGGAGGAGCAGGACAGACTGACAGAGCTGTTGAACTCCACTAAGTCTATGTTGTTGGCAGTTATTGTCATCTTGGAGACTGGCGCTGTGGGTTAAAAACACAATAACAACTTCCTATTGGCTTAGAAAACAATCTGATCCAAAGCCATAGAGTGTTTGGCCAGATTTTTTATCGATTGTTCATTTGAATGGAGCACTTGGATCTGTTCCATCCAGAAGAGCTCAACAGTATTAACCAATTGTAACTTGAACCAGCAAATTGGCAGTAACTGTTTTAGACATAAAACAGCAATAATGCACCTACAATAACTTGCTCACAAGCTAAAAATCACAAATCACAAACTGATTCCCAAGATAGTCTGACTATGCCTTTTGGGTAGTGGCGGTTTGATGCAGGAGCACCCCCTGCTAAAAGCACAGCATTAGTCAAGCACTGCATTTCATGTTTTTGAGAAAGAACATAATGACTGTATAAGTATGATCATTATGACATTACGATTGCAATGTGCGACCTGGAACGCATGAACAGTGTGTTTGCCAGGGATAATTTTATAAAATGAATTGGATTGGAGAGTTTCTAAGGTGCTTTAGACACGTTTCCAGAATGAAATGGGGCCCTAAGGTTATACTTAAACACAAAACTATCAAATACCTAAGTAGGTAAAATACATATCAAAAAAAGGGCTGGAGTATGTAAATGGAGAAATCATATAAAGCTGTATTTTGAGTGGAAGGCAACCAAATACAGGTGAGTGAAAATCTCTGGATTTCCTTGGAAGACTTGCTTCTTCTGGAATTGAACAATTATATATTTACTGGAAAAAAAAGTACAGTAAAAATGTACCGTATTTCAAAATCATTCCTAAAGGATGGTGTGTCAGTATGTATTATGGTACAGTACAGGTGACACATTTAGGAATATCCAGCCTTCCTTGTAAAGATAATATAAGGCTTACTGTAATTAGAATTCAAGGTATAGTGTGTGGAGTGTACCGCTGATGTAAAACCAAATTGGTATTGTCAGAGAATGACTGCAGCAACACAAAGTACTCACCATACACCCTCAATGTAGTTTTCCCTTCAAGTGGTTGTCCAACTGTTAATATAGAGACAAAATATTCTCCCGTGTCACTCAGGACTAGATTCCTGAGTTCCAGAGATCCAGTAGTAGTATCCAAAGTGATTCTTCCTACATATCCAGTACCTATATCGTCAGCCGCAATACCACCACTGGTTATTACATTAAAACCATTAGCTGTCCAGGCTACGGACCTAAATGGTGAGTTTGGTGGATTAACGATTGTGAATGTCACATTGTGTGTAACCTCCCCGACCATGGATTCTGCTGGTAACAAACCTTTTCCATAACACAACCCTGGAGAGACAAGCATAGGTTTGAGTAACAATTATTTCCTGAATTATCCACTATTTCAACTCTATGGCATACCAACTCAAGTAGTAGTCCATGCGTTTGTACAGTTGTGTAGGTTGATAACACAATTACACTATACATATCTTAAATTCCAACATTCAGTATGTAAATGTGAATAAAAACTACTAATTAAAATATGTTAAATAAATGTAAGCAGCACATTACTCAATACTGTGTATACATTTCACAGTACAAATGTGCCATCTACAAAAATCAATCAATTATATTGGTCTTACCTACAACATGAAAACATAGTGAAAGGTAAAAGTTAAAGGGTCGAGAATCCATTCGAACCACTAGACAGATGCATGTATAGTAGCTACTGTGTACGCTTTAGTTTGGTGAACACACCCAGTTGAAAAACTATTCTTGTTTTGCCCTGGAAGCCACCACCCAGACAATCCAGCCTCAGAGGCTGCACAATCAAATTCCACCCTCTTGCTCCTACCAATGAAATTAAACCTACTCCAGAAAGGAAATTGCAGCTGCTCAGTTCAGCACATACACAGAGTGTACAAAACGTTAGGAACACCTTCATAATATTGAGTTGAAATTCATCGGGGCTGTAC
The DNA here is from genome assembly GCF_036934945.1 of Oncorhynchus masou masou. Lineage (NCBI taxonomy): Eukaryota > Metazoa > Chordata > Actinopteri > Salmoniformes > Salmonidae > Oncorhynchus > Oncorhynchus masou. The sequence continues at coordinate 7,622,249 of NC_088241.1, read as the reverse complement.
ACAGAGTGACACTTGACTGGCGAGAAAATTAAATGTTTGTGAATTGCCCCAGATCTACTAGATTTAATCAACCTAGCAACACATTCAGTATAATAGGCAAGATAATAGGCGAGATAAGGAGAGAGAAGATGCCCACTACAGGTTCACAATGGTGGATAGAGGTGCATATGGCCAAGAGAGCTATGACAGAGTGTTTCAAAATAGTTATTTTGGGTCCAAACTGCTGAAAAAGATGCTTGATTTATCACTGCCTGCTATCCTGACAGGTACCACAGCAGCAAGTCCTCATGTTTTAATGGGAGATGCAGCTTTCCCTCTACATGATAGTCTACCTGGATAAGGGCGCATGAGGCTATATACACAAAGGTATGTGGACACCCTTCAAATGAATGATTTCGCTATTTCAGCCACACCCGTAGCTGACAAGTGTATAAAATCGAGCACACCGCCATGCAATCTCCATAGACAAACATAGAGAGGAATTACTGAAAAGCTCAGTGACTTTCAACGTGGCACTGTCATAGGATGCCACCTTTCCAACAAGTAAATCCGTCAAATGTTTTGCCCTGCTTGAGCTGCCCTGGACAACTGTAAGTCCTGTTATTGTGAAGCTGAACCGTGTCAGAGCAACAAATGCAGAGTACCAACTGTAAACTTTGGTGGAGGAGGAATAATGGTCTGGGGCTGTTTTTCATTGTTTGGGCTATGCCCCTTAGGTCCAGTGAAGGGAAATCTTAAGCAAATGCATACAATGGCATTCGAGATAATTCTGTGCTTCCAACTTTGTGTCAACAGTTTGGGGAAGGCCCTTTCCTGTTTCAGCATGACAATGCCCCCGTGCACAAAGCGAGGTCAATACTGTGGAAGGACCACCAGAGGGCAGGCTGGGCTCACGGATAGTAGCCCAACAAGGCATGGGAGACATGGTAACCAGAGTCAATTAAGCACAGCTCACGGTACTAATGACATATTCTCCTTCCCCTATAAGAGAGAGTATGGAACCAGCAGAGAGGGGAGGACACTATCTCTGGAAGATGGCCACCGAGACAGAGGAGCTATCCATGAAGAACCACTAAGACGGTGACAAGCCCGTGACTTTTGTTGTAGTTTAAAGATAATCATATTGTGTTCCTGTTTCATCTGGAGAAGAAGATGTATGTTTTTCCTTGGGAGATTTTCATTGATTATGTTGGAGTGTTTGTGTTGACCAAATGCCCTCAATAGAGAACTGTGTTCAGTCAAGAAAACCTACTCCTGACTCGTTTATTCCACCTTCCCGCTTTAGAGTGACGCCCAATTACTTGGTCCGCTCAAAATACAGAACGGGTTTTTTGAAATCGGTGTGGAAGAACTTGACTGGCCTTCACAGAGCCCTGACCTCAACCCCATCGAACACCTTTGGGGTGAATTGGAACACCAAATGCGAGCCAGGCCTAATTGCGGAACATCAGTGCCCGACCTCACTAATACTCTTGTGGCCGAATGGAAGCAAGGCCCCGGAGCTTTGTTACAACATCTAGCGGAAAGCCTTCCCAAAAGAGTGGAGGCTGTGATAGCAGCAAAGGGTGGACCAACTACAAATTAATGCCCATGATTTTGGAATGAGATGTTTGACAAACATTTTGATCATGTAGTGTATTTATGAGTAATATAAATATTTTGGGAACAGTAGTAAGTCTTCTGAACAAACATGTAGTTAACAAGTGGAATAAAATGAAAGTGTCTGACTCCTGAGAAGTGTGAACAACAACACAACAAGTTGTTCATTTCGCTATGGTCCCAGTTATTCGGTCCATGTCCACTTCTTAATAACCCCTCTAGGCTAGATGGGACTCTACCGTCCCACCTGACCAACATCCAGTGAAAGTGCAGGACGCCAAATTCAAACTACAGAATTGTAAATATTTAACATTCTTGAAAATACACATGCAATATGTCAAAATAAAGCGTAACTTCTTGTTATTCCAGCCACCGGGTCAGATTTAAAAAAGGCTTTACGGCGAAAGCAAACCATGCAATTATCTGAGGACAACACCCCCGTGCACAAAGCGAGGTCAATACTGTGGAAGGACCACCAGAGGGCAGGCTGGGCTCACGGATAGTAGCCCAACAAGGCATGGGAGACATGTTCTTCAATTAGGCCTGGCTCGCATTTGGTGTTCCAATTCACCCCAAAGGTGTTCGATGGGGTTGAGGTCAGGGCTCTGTGCAGGCCAGTCAAGTTCTTCCACACCGATCTCAAAAAACCCGTTCTGTATTTTGAGCGGACCAAGTAATTGGGCATCACTCTAAAGCGGGGAGGTGGAATAAACGAGTCAGGAGTAGGTTTTCTTGACTGAACACATGACAATCACATTTCAACCCGCCAGGCGTGACACAAAACTCAGAAATAATGATAGAATTCATGCTTTACCTTTGAAGATCTTCTTCTTTTGGCACTCCAAAATGTCCCATAAACATCACAAATGGTCCTTTTGTTCGATAATGTTCTTCTAATATCCATAAAAACTAAGTTTAGCTGGCGTGCATCAGTCAATAATCCCCTCAGTTTCCCTCCGTCAAAATGCATACAAAATGAATCCCAAACGTTACTAATAAACTTTTCCAAACAAGTCAAACAACATTTATAATCATTCCTGAGGTATCCTAATATGCAAATAAACTATACAATTTAAGACAGAGAATTGTTATTGTCTTTACCGGAGATAAACAACAAAGAATGCACATTCCTCCACGTGCTTGGAATCACTAAAGCCATAATGGGAGTCACCTAGAAAAACTACAATTTCCAGGTCATTTTTCTAAAAAACAGCCTGAAACTCTTTCTAAAGACTGTTGACATCTAGTGGAAGCCCTAGAAAGTGCAATTTGGGAGGACTTGGGCTTATAATTCAAGTTCAAGCCATTGACAACAGTGGTAAGCAGAGAAAAAAAATTGGGGGGATGGTTTGTCTTCTGGGTTTGGCCTGCCATATCAGTTATGTTATACTCAGACATAATTTTAACAGTTTTAGAATCTACATTTACCAAATACATGCATATCCTAGATTCTGGGCCTGATAAACAGGTAGAGAATCAGGCAGTTCCAGATGTGAAAATACTGCCCCCTATCCCAAAGAAGTTTTAAAGTCATACACATACACAACTTATGCAGCTTATGATCGAATTCCTCCCGGAGTTTTGGCGAGAGTTCATCAAGGAAATCAGCTATTGGTGCCAGGACACCTCGGGGACAAGCTAGTGGCTTGGCGCATGACGTTTTCCAGATCTTAAGATACAGTACCAGTCAAAAGGACACACCTACTATCAGGATTAAGGTACTTTGTAAGACCCAGATGCAGACCGTGTCGAAGTAACAATGTTTATTACAGCAACAGGGGCAAAGGTACAGGACGGCAGACAGGCTCAGGGTCAGGCAGAGGTCGGTAATTCAGAGGCGGGGCAAAGGTACAGGACGGCAAGCAGGCTCAGGGGCAGGCAGAGTGGTCAGGTGGGCAGGCTCAGGGTCAGGACAGGCAAGGGACAAAACCAGGAGGACGAGAAAATAGACTGGGGAAATGCAGGAGCTGATACAAAAAAAACTCTGGTTGACATGACAAACAAGACGAACTGGCAACAGACAAACAGAGAACACTGGTATGAATACACAGGGGATATTGGGGAAGATGAGCGACACCTGGAGGGGGGTGGAGACAATCACAAAGACAGGTAAAACGGATCAGGGTGTGGCACCTACTCATTCAGGGTTTTACTTTATGTTTACTATGTTCTACATTGTAGAATAATAGTGAAGACATGAAAACTATCAAATAACACACATGGAATCATGTAGTTATCAAACAGGTGTTAAACAAATCAAAATACTTTTTTATATTTGAGATTCTTCAAAGTAGCCGGGGGGAGCTCCCCAGTGGGTGGGTCTGGCTTCCAAGTGGGTGGGCCTATGCCCTCCCAGGCCCACCCATGGCTGCACCCCTGCCCAGTCATGTGAAATCCATACATTAGGGCCTAATGAATGTATATGAATTGACTGATATCCTTTTATGAACTGTAACTTTAAATCTTTTGAATTTGTTGTATTTTTGTTCAGTATAGTTCTGCAGTAGACTTGTCATGCAATAAAAACAGCTGTTGCCAGTCAACATGTGTGAGGACCTATCTGCCTGTCCTCTGATCATGGAGGTAACATCACTGGATCAATCCTCTACAGTGGAGAGAACAAGTAGTTGATACACTGCCGATTTTGCAGGTTTTCCTACTTACAAAGCATGAAAAGGTCTGTAATTTTTATCAAACAAAAATCCAGAAAATCACATTGTATGATTTTTAATTAATTAATTAGCATTTTATTGCATGACATAAGTATTTGATCACCTACAACCCAGTAAGAATTCCGGCTCTCAAGGACCTGTTAGTTTTTCTTTAAGAAGCCCTCCTGTTCTCCACTCATTACCTGTATTAACTGCACCTGTTTGAACTCGTTACCTGTTTAAAAGACACCTGTCCACACACTCAATCAAGCAGACTCCAACCTCTACACAATGGCCAAGACCAGGGAGCTGTGTAAGGACATCAGAGGTAAAATTGTAGACCTGCACAAGGCTGGGATGGGCTACAGGACAATAGGGAAGCAGCTTGGTGTGAAGGCAACAACTGTTGGCGCAATTATTAGAAAATGGAAGAAGTTCAAGATGATGGTCAATCACCTTCAGTCTGGGGCTCCATGCAAGATCTCACCTCATGGGGCATCAATGATCATGAGGAAGGGGAGGGATCAGCCCAGAACTACACGGCAGGACCTGGTCAATGACCTGAAGAGAGCTGGGACCACAGTCTCAAAGAAAACCATTAGTAACACACTACGCCGTCATGGATTAAAATCCTGCAGCGCACGCAAGGTCCCCCTGCTCAAGCCAGCGCATGTCCAGGCCCATCTGAAGTTTGCCAATGACCATCTGAATGATCCAGAGGAGGAATGGGAGAAGGTCATGTGGTCTGATGAGACAAAAATAGAGCTTTTTGGTCGAAACTCCACTTGCCGTGTTTGGAAGAAGAAGAAGGATGAGTACAACCCCAAGAACACCATCCCAACCATGAAGCATGGAGGTGGAAACATCATTCTTTGGGATGCTTTTCTGCAAAGGGGACAGGACGACTGCACCGTATTGAGGGGAGGATGGATGGGGCCATGTATCGCGAGATCTTGGCCAACAACCTCCTTCCCTCAGTAAGAGCATTGAAGATGGGCCGTGGCTGGGTCTTCCTGCATAACAACGACCCAAAACACACAGCCAGGGCAACTAAGGAGTGGCTCCGTAAGAAGCATCTCAAGGTTCTGGAGTGGCCTAGCCAGTCTCAAGACCTGAACCCAATAGAAAATCTTTGGAGTGAGCTGAAAGTCCGTGTTGGCGAGCGACAGCCCCGAAACCTGAAGGATCTGGAGAAGGTCTGTATGGAGGAATGGGCCAAAATCCCTGCTACAGTGTGTGCAAACCTGGTCAAGAACTACAGGAAACGTATGATCTCTGTAATTGCAAACAAAGGTTTCTGTACCAAATATTAAGTTCTGCTTTTCTGATGTATCAAATACTTATGTCATGCAATAAAATGCAAATGAATTACTTAAAAAATCCTACAATGTGATTTTTTTGAGTTTTGTTTTAGATTCCGTCTCTCACAGTACCTATGATAAAAATTACAGACCTCTACATGCTTTGTAAGTAGGTAAACCTGCAAAATCGGCAGTGTATCAAATACTTGTTTTCCCCACTGTATATAAAAATTGGCATTATCGGTCGACCTCTAATATGGATGATATCTATTTTTTCTGCCCCCTGTTCCTGCCCATTTGATAACGGGCCATTCTAAATGGAAACAACTTTTGCATATTAGTAAATACAAGATGAAATTGAGAATAGTCTGACAGATGAAAATATAATAACTTGATGAGAGAAAGAAGGTTACAAATGTAACCATGGTAATGTGAACTATATGGATCACTCCAACATATTGTTATCACTCCGTAGTGGAGGGATACTTCCGAGGTGAGGATTTACAGATTTACGCCCGTGTACACCTGTGTCACGGCTGGGGTCCACCCCATGGCCGTGACATGTTCTCTACGTCATTTTTCAGGCACCTCTAGCTCCGTAGTGGACTGGAGTGATTCATATAGCTCACATATCCTTGGTTACATATAAAACCTTTGTTGTGTTTCACTATATTAGATCACTCCAATATATTGATATACCCAAACCAGATTTAGTCGGTGCTAGAGGGACCTGGCCAGTCAGCGGCAAAGTCACAACGTGGGACCGAGACGCAGGGGCCGTCAATGTGGAAGGGGGGCTCCGGCACAGTCCATGGAAGGGGAGGCGTCGCCAAGGACCGCTGATCCAACCGCAGAGGGGGTGCCACATTTACCCAATAGTACCTAGAAAAGGTGCAAGAGAAAGCCCAGCTGGCTTTCGCAGCCAAACCTCGTGTTGAATGTGCCACCACAGATCCCAGCACTGTCCTGCCAAAACAGGTGGTATGCTGTCGTAATTGTGTCCACGATCCAGTGAGAGAGCCTCTGCTTTCATATCCCAGCCCCCAGGAATCTCTCACCATAGCAGACAAAGAGCTGGTCTGTTGTTCTCACTGACCGTGTCCGCTCCACATAGGCACCCAGTGCCCGCACAGGGCACAGCATGTCGGAGGGAGGCCCAGACAGGATAAAAGGGATGTTTACATGCCTGTCTGACAGAACCTTCAGGAAGAATGAAGGGTTGATGCAGAGAGATATACTCCTCCCACCGGGGTCCATCTGGTAGCACTCAGAACTTACCGAAAGAGCACCCACCCTCTTCATGGAAGTAATCCCTACCAAGAAAGTCACCTTCATAAAAAGGTGTTTCAGGGAGGCAGATTCCAACAGTTCAAAAGGCAACTTTGCCAAAGCTGCCAAGACCACATCCTGATCCCAGCTCGCTATTGAGTAGGTCCTACCTGGACGCAGGCGATGAATCCCTTTCATAAACCTGGAGACCAAGGGTTGGTGCCTCACTGACCTGTCCATCCACCCCACATGGCAGGCAGATATAGCGGCCAAATACCCTCTCAGTGTAGAGGCTGCCAAGCCCTCATCCAAGCGAGATTGCAGGTATTGGAGGACATACTGCACCCCACATGACTCGGGTACAATCTCAATACCAGTGCACCAAGAGCAGAACAACTTCCAGCGCAACTGGTATGTGCGCGGTTGTAGCTGGTGCCCTGGTGCTCTGCCTGGTGTACATTACGCCCTCCAGTAGTCCAAACATAGACCATTGGTGCTGTTCAGCAGCCAAGCCCACAGACTGAGGTAGTGCAGTCTCGGATGCCACAGAGTACCCCCGGCCTGAGAAAGCAGGTTGGGTCTCAGGGGCAGTTGCCAAGGTGTCCCAGACAACTGGGACAGGAGAAGGCTGAACCAGGGTCATCTGGGCCAGTATGCGGCTGCCAGCAGCAGACAATGCTCAGTCATCCTGGTCCTGTCCATCACAGCCTGGATCAGGGGAAAATAGGGGAATTTGTAAATATCCAGCCCTGGCCAATCGTGAACCAAAGCATCCAAGCTCAGAGGCCCTGGTGTTGTCGACATGGAGTACCATAGGGGGCAGTGTGCATTGTCCAGGGAGGTAAGGTCCACTTGCACACTCCCAAACTTGTCCCACAGGTGCTGCACCACGTGGGGATATAGGCTCCAGTCCCAAGGTGGCGGGCCCTCCCTCGAGAGCATATCCGCTGCCACATTCAGGATGCCAGGTACATGACCTGTGTATTGAGACGCTATACCTCCATAAGACGTGCCATAAGACGGAGGCGGTGGGACCTCAGTCCACCCTGATAGTTGATGTTGTCCGTTCTGACCAGGACATGTCTTCCCTTCAGATGTGGGAGGAAAGGCTGCAGGGCCAGCAGTACAGCTCGGAGCTCTAGTGTATTGATGCGCCTGCCACTCCAAGGGGGTAGCCAACAGCCGCTGACCGGCCTGCCCTGGGTCACACCACCCCAGCAGATCTGGGACGCATCTGTGCTGACCAGTTCCCGGCGGCACATCCTCAGCATCTCCACCCCACCTGAGAGAAAGGAGTGACAGCACCACCTCAACAATGCCATGAGGCACTGTGCGGTCACCCGCAGCTGGCAGTGACGCTTCAGGTGCAGCCTATGGGAGTTGAAACACGGATGAAGAGGCCAGAGATGGAGCAGGTCCAGGAGAATCAGCAACGAGGCCGCCGTCAGCGATCCCAACAGGCATTGGCAGGTCAGGGCGGATACCACCCGCCCCTGCCGAAGGTGGTCGTGGCAAGATAAGATCGCCTGAAACCTTCTGGTGGGCAGGCGTGCTCTCATGAGGACTGAGTCCAGTACCATGCCAATGAAGGCCACCCTCTGGGTGGGCATCAGACGACTCTTTTTGTTGTTTACAGTAATGCTCAGCCCGCCAATGTGGGTCAGGAGCTTGTCTCTGTCTGACAGGACCTGGGCCTCGCGGACCTCAGCAAAGATGGGGAAGATGGAGAGTCATTACTGTCCACCAGTTTGATGTTCAGTGCAGAGGCTACCCAAGTGAGTAGGCTCCTCATAGCCTCTCGAGCCACTGGGGGCGATGAAGCCCCACTGCCGGCTTCTGATAAACTGGTAGCCCTGCTCACGGTGGTGAACAGTGCCAGCATTGTACCCCATGAACAGCTTAACTCTGGCCAACAGGTAACAGCTGTCGTTGCTATCTAAGCTATCAACCTCCTGACGCAGGGCATGTGCCCTCCGTTAAAGGTGGTCCAGCGGTCCGACTCCTGTCCCCGTCCAGGATTGGAGGAAGATGGGCTTTGCCTCCGTTGGCTCCGGCCACACTTCCTGGGAAGGGTATGTGGCCTGGCGCACCACTCCTGAGGGAGGGATCTCGTCCCGAGCCTGAGATTGGCCGACCCATTCTCGCATGGCCTCCAATCTCGCTAGGCGTTCTGAGCCAACAAAACAGGCATCCAGTAGGGCGCTTCACCGTCCTCTCCACGTGGCTCAAACCCAGGCAGTGCATACACAAGGTATGCGGATCCCAAGGGGCGATGCCAGCATCACACCTGTCACAAAGGGAAACCTCTAATCCATATGCACTCAAATAGCAAAAAGAGGCCACTTTCACTCATGTCTGGTAGGGTACTCTGGTTATTTCACTCCACACATCAACCACTGTTTGAAGAAATGCATAGTTGTGAGATATTCTGTAGCTAAAGGTGTCAGCCTATTAACTATGAAAATATAAAAAATGGCGCATTACTAGGCTATTCCAAACCAAATACAATTTTAGGCTATCTCTGTATTTGTTTAATTTAGGCTTGACCAATTATGTACCAAAGATATCTTAAAATCATGTTTTTTTTAATTCTGCGGTGTGTATTATGCGGTAGGCTATGTATTGAATAATGGCACAATAATTATTTTAATGCAGATTTTTGGGGGGACTTGGGCTCATATATAGGCCTATGCATATGCATAAGCTCTAAAATGCATATGGGTGTTTTGAATTAATCACCAGCCTAGAAAGCGCTGTCCAGTTTGTTACGCTTTGAAACAACATCCACAACGCCATGTTATCCACTCAGTTAGAACCTGTTGAACTTCTGTTTTCAAATTGATCAATCACAGTGAGGTGAGTTTTAAAAGCACATACTGTTTTGATTATAAGTATTTGATGTGATTTTCAATTGCATTGAAGTTAGAGTGGTTAGAGGGACAATAGAGCCCTAAGTACTAAGCCATTAGCAAATTGGGTACTACTAAGACATGTCCAGAGTACATAAAAGGAGATTAGGGACAGATCACAATTTACTGGAGCGAGGGGTGTTCCAAAATAGGGGAGAGTTGTCAAACTTTTTATGTGCCGGTTGTGTTTTGTTTTTATTGGGCACAGGGGAGGGTAGTGCATTTTTCAAATCCTTGTTTACATTAATTATTTGCAGGTTACAATATAATTTATTCCATCCTAGACAAGTTGTGCTTGCATGCGCCTCCCCTATATCATTGTTTTGGTACTTTCCCTTATGCACTATGCTTTTCCATGTGCTAACCTTTGCTATACCACAGGTCACTATAGTCTACCAGTCTAACGGTCTATCCTGCACTCTATCCACCATTCATAGTGACAATTGTGGTAGGTGGATCATTTTTCCAGATCTGAAATATGCTAACTAGCAATCATACCACACATAAAAGCATTCAAAACTGTATCAATTGTAATATGAATCCACAAAAACAAATAGAAATAGCTGATAGGTAGCGGGAAAGGCCAGGTGCATCATTGCAAAAAAGGATAAGACATGAAACACACATCTCAAAAAGCTCCCCTATTGATCTTGTTTGGGGACAACACACTTTTCTTACTTAGACTAGCCTACAACACCACAATGCAATTAATAATATATCGCTTTCAAGTGAGTACAAAATTGTACTTCAGTGAAAATGTAATTTGAATAAGTCCCTGTGATTTGAATGTTTTGTTTGATTTGGACAGTTGACAAGGTCTAGAATGGAACAGTTGTGATCCAGGCTGGATTTTTACTTCTGATATGGGCCGTCTGTTTCAGATCATCATTCTCCCAAGTCTTCCTATAATAATGTGGCCACATCTGCTCCCTGCAGGCCTGGTTATTCAGGAAAGCTTAACATGCGCTCTGCCTCCCTCTCCTAGAACCTAACGCTTCAATATAGCCTAAATATTTATCTTTTATATGGGGCATAAACACAACCAGTCAGAATGTTTGAATCTGATTAGGCTACTTCAAATGTCTCCTGTAGGCCTGCACACGTTCATCCAAATAGAATTTCAGCATCCCCAAAATGGCTTGACATTAACCTGGTTTCCAGCCAACCTTTGAGAGAGAGAGAGAGAGTGAGAGAGAGAGAGAGAGAGAGAGAGAGAGATCTTTAAATATGCTAAACCTATTTGATTAAATTCTGTTGAGACATTTTTATTGGCTAAATGAAATTGGATGTTTAATTGTGTGCAGTCTTTGGCCAAATTAAGTTCCAACTGTAGGCCCAATGTTGTGTTTATCGCAATATAGCAGCCAGCTCTATCAGACCTACAAGACCCAGATACAGACGGTGCGAAGTAACACAAGTTTAATACAAGAACAGGGGGCAGGAAAACGGCAGGTCAAGGGCAGGCTGAGGTCAGTAATCCAGAGCAGTGTCACAAGGTACAGAACAGCAGGCAGGCTCATGGTCAGGGCAGGCAAGAATAATTATAGTAGGCGGCTTGTGTCCGAAAGTGATTGATGACCTAGTTTGTGTGTCACGTGGTTATTCCGATTTATGTACATCCTGTCCGGATGTTCTCATGCTATCAAGTGAGTGCTTATGTAACCTGATAGTGCAGCTATTTTGGGTAAAGCCTGTGTTGGCAATAATTTTTATTTCACTTTACCTTTATTTAACTAGGCAAGTCAGTTAAGAACATATTCTTATTTTCAATGACGGCCTAGGAACAGTAGGTTAACTGCCTTGTTCAGGGGCAGAACGACAGATTTTAACCTTGTAAAACTTTTTTTTTAAGCTGTCCTGGTGATTGGTGTGTAGTGACCTTGTTGAACTGTGGAATGTGTTTGAACATTTGAAAGAGTTGTGAAATTTTGCAGTGAACTTAAGGATCTGCTGTATGGGGATCTTGCATATTTTTTTTATTTTTTTACCTTTATTTAACTAGGCAAGTCAGTTAAGAACAAATTCTTATTTTCAATGATGGCCTAGGAACAGTGGGTTAACTGCCTGTTCAGGGGCAGAACGACAGATTTGTACCTTGTCAGCTCGGGGGTTTGAACTTGCAACCTTTCGGTTACTAGTCCAGCGCTCTAACCACTAGGCTACCCTGCTGCCCCATCTCCGGGGGTTGGTATGCCTCAGTATAAGAAAGAGCTGTGAACACTACGAGCGACAAGAAACGTCAAGAGGGATAAACCACAGAAGACTCTAAAGAAAAAAGAAATAAAACATGGATTTGTTAAGTACTGACATGCCCGTGACAACCATAACATCAGAAGCAGGACCACGGTTAAAACATAGAGAAAGGGACGAGTATAAATCAGCAATATACGATGCGCCAAAAAAGCGTTTTATAAATTTGGATAGAACCCAAATACCTCCCGTAATGGTCTGAAAGATCAAGTGTTGATTTACAATGGACAACTATGGGGGTATATGTTTGATTACCCTGTCTGTAGAGTGAAATACTACACCCTAGACGAAGGAGAAGAATATACAGACCAGACCTTAGGGGTGGACTACAGGAATGAAGACTGGCATGTGTTTCGCAATGTGGTGTGTCCTGAACTGAGAGTTAGCTCAAAGGAGTATAGCTTGTTCACGGGCTTCGAGGCCCGTTGGGAAGGTGCCCCTGACTCCTCTGGAAGAATATTTCAAAGGGTGAAAATACAAAGAAAGAATGGGCTTCCTTGTGGATGTGTGGAGTTCTATATCAGCAATGACAAAATCCGCAACAGTAACATCCGTGATGATGGACTGAACTGGGATTTGCGGTTGTGTATGCTTATTCATTTTAAATCCTCTCAGGGATAGGTGTTCCGCTAGCTTAAATTCTTGTTATTCTAACTGCACTGTCTGATTACAGTAGCTATTACAGCAAAAACATGCCATGCAATTGTTTGAGGACGGCTCCCCACATCAAAATATTTTTCCACCGGCACAAGTTTCATAAATTCACAAATAGCGATTAAATATTCACTTACTTTTTGAAAATCTTCCTCTGATTTGTCATCCAAAGGGTCCCAGCTATAACATATAGTGTTATTTTGTTAAATAAAATCCTTCTTTGTATCCCAAAAAGTCAGTTTAGTTGGCGCCATCGATTTGAGTAATCAACTCGTTCAACGTGCAGAGAAAGGAATCTGAAAATCGAATCCTAAACTTTGTTTCAACAAGTCAAAATATGTTTCTATTTAGTCCTCAGATACCCTAAAATGTAATCAAACTATAATATTTCTTACGGAAAGAAGTATGTTCAATAGGAAACCAACTTCAGGGTGCGTGAAAACACAAATTTCCAAGACTGTGTCCCTGTGCTAAAACTCATTTTTCTTATTCGTTTTTCAGGTTACAAGCCTGAAACCTTGAACATAGACTGCTGACACCCAGTGGAAGCCATAGGAATTGCATCCTGAGAGCTATAATTAAGTATGCCCTTATACTTGCCATTGGAAGAGCATGGTCTCTCAACAAAAACAATTCTGATTGATGTCTCTTTGTATTTTCTCCTACCATATCTATTGTGTTATACTCTCCTACATTGTTTTAACATTTCTACAAACTTTGAAGTGTTTTCTTTCCAATGGTACCAATTATATGCGTGTCCTGGCCTGAGTAACAGGCAGTTTACTTTGGGCATGTCATTCAGGCGGAAATTGAGAAAAAACGGGACTTGCCCTAAATTAAAGGTTGGGATGTAATGGAATTGAAAATGGTTGAGTTAGTGGATGCTCTCTTTGTACAGAGCCAATGCCAGCAGTGTATTGTTAAACTAAGGAAATGCATTATACATATGAATCCTAAGGATGTTGATTCAAAGGAACCCCCAGTAGGGTCATCTGCTGAAAAAAACTAAGTATGTGGGTGTTGCGTTAACCATGCCCTGATCTCCAAGAAATGCTTTAACAATAAAAGGGAGGACCATAACTCTTACGGTTCTTCATTTCAGCATATACTATGGATATTCATATACCATATGAGGACTCCAATACGTCATGGGTACCAGACCCTAAGGACTCTATGAATCACAGCCCTCCTATCTACTCTCCCAGGCATGCCCCCCGACAGTCCCTACATGTACACAGCATGAGGATATGTTTGATGGGGTGGTAAGTACTATTTTTGTGGACACCATCAAGGCCGCTGTAGCCACACCTTTAGATGTGGTGATTGGAGAGTATACAAGAGAAAAATGTCCCGGTTGTGAGATCAATCACCCCAGCCAGCGACAACATCCTTGTTTATATGACCCACCAAAGCACTTATTCTTCAACCACTTTGCGGAACTGGTGAAAAGAATGTGGTCCGGCTGTTTTATAACATCGATGTTCAGAGCCCTAGAGTCTCTGGGTCTTGTGCCATGTATTCCTAGGGTTTACGGTGTAACAGAGGCTTTCCTACATGAGCTGAAGGAGGCGATCTTCATCCATGAGAAACTCAAAGAAATCAGGCGAGCACTGGTGGACGACAGCAAATACAAGGAAGCTTTGGTGGCTGATGTGGTGACTTGCTGGCTCAATAAACCCCAAGAAAACATGTAACATTATCATTATTTTTTAAATTAGATATAAAGCATAACATAAAGGGTAACTATTTGCATACTATGTTAGAGAGAATAAATAAAACAAATATTTTGAGAGAATTTAAAAATCTTATTCAACAAATTATTGAAAATAAAGTGGACTATGTATCGCTCTACATATCCAATAATACAGGGGTTAATGCAGAGCGTGTGTTAAAAATGGAACAAGTCATGAGTCATGTAAGACATACGGGGAAGACTCTACACTGGTCACAACAGGTATCCCGTCTTGTGGATGATTCTGAAGAACTAGAAACATCCTTGTCTAAGATTTTAGTTCATATGTTTGAACCATCATTTAATTGTAACATGTATCATATTCTTTTGTTATGTTATATACACATATTCTTTTGTTGTTGTTAAGACACATACATCTGTTATATAACAGATGTATGTGTTTTAAAAATTCAGAGATATAAGCCCGTAAATGTAAACCAAGTATACCATGGAGTGCATGCTTGGGTCATTGAGAAAACGGGTACTAATATCTTGCTACGTATCCTGAATTGTCTGGATACGTAATACTTAAAAATGTATGCAAAAATAAAATGAAAAATGAAAATGAAATGTTCTCGTTATTTGAAATAGGTTCATTAATGTTATTGTACATCAGAGAGGCAAGAAGGATGGCTGAGCAAATGATGAAAAACATTTATTATACCCCCTCTAACCCAGGGTCTTATGGGGGGAAGGAGAAGTTCCAGAGATCTATAGCTGAAGAAACAGGTTGCAGGTTAGGCAATGCTCAAGTGAATGATTGGCTAGCAGAGCAGGATGCTTACACTCTGCATGAACCTGTGCGAAAACAATTTCCTCTAAATATACTTTTTCTACTCATCTCTTGTCCCAGTTTCAGGCGAATCTATGTGACATGCAGGCCCTTGCTGATGACAATGATGGAAATCGATATATGCTAACGGTTATAGACATTTTCTCAAAAATAGCATTTGTAAGGGTCTTAAAATATAAGAGTGGGGCAGAGGTGACCCGGGCCTTTGACTCTATCTTGGAGGAAGGAGGAAAGTACAAACAGCGGTAAATAACTTTTTAATAATACATTTCAGAAACTCATGAAGAAGCACAATATCACACATTTTGCTACAGGTTCGCATTTGAAAGCTTCAGTTGTTGAACACTTTAACCAGACTTTGAAGGAGAGGATGTGGAAATACTTTACGGCTCACAACAGCCATAGATATGTGGATATATAGTTGGAAGTTTACATACAATTAGGTTGGAGTCATTAAAACTCGTTTATCAACCACTCCACAAATGTCTTGTTAACAAACTAAAGTTTTGGCATGTTGGTTAGGACATCTACTTTGTGCAAGACACAAGTAATTTTCCAAACAATTGTTTACAGACAGATTATTTCACTGATAATTCACTGTATCACTATTCCAGTGGGACAGATGTTTACATACACTAAGTTGACCTTCTGATAGGCTAATTGATAACATTTGAGTGAATTGGAGGTGTACCTGTGGATGCATTTCAAGGCCTACCTTCAAACTTAGTGTGTCTTTGCTTGACACCATGTGAAAATCGAAAGAAATCAGCCACGACCTCAGAAAAACAATTGCAGACCTCCACACGTCTGGTTCATCCTTGGGAGCAATTTCCAAATGCCTGAAGGTACTACGTTCATCTGTACAAACAATAATACACAAGTATAAACACCATAGGACCACGCATCCATCATACTGCTCAGGAAGGAGATGCATTCTGTCTGCTAGAGATGAATGCACTTTGGTGCAAAAAGTGCAAATCAAGACCAGGATAACAGCAAAGGACCTTGTGAAGATGCTGGAGGAAACAGGTACAAAAGTATCTATATCCACAGTAAAACGAGTCCTATATCGACACAACCTGAAAGGCTGCTCAGCAAGGAAGATGCCACTGCTCCAAAACCGTCATAAAAAAAAGCCAGACTACAGTTTGCAACTGCACATGGGGACAAAGATAGTATGTTTTGGAGGAATGCCCTCTGGTCTGAAGAAACAAAAATGAACTGTTTGGCCATAATGACCATTGTTATGTTAGGAGGAAAAAGGGGGAGGCTTGCAAGCCTAAGAACACCATCCCAACCATGAAGCACGGGGATGGCAGAATCATGTAGTGGGGGTGCTTTGCTGCAGGAGGGCCTGGTGCACTTCACAAAATAGATGGCATCATGAGGGAGGAAAATTATGTGGATATATTGAAGCAACATCTCAAGACATCAGTCAGGAAGTTAAAGATTGGTCGCAATGGGTCTTCCAAATGGACAATGACCCCAAGCATACTTCCAAAGTTGTGGCAGAATGGCTTAAGGACAACAAAGTCAAGGTATTGGTGTGGCCATCACAAAGCCCTGACCTCAACCCCATCGAAAATTTGTAGACAGAACTGAAAAGTTGTGTGTGAGCAAGGAGGTCTAGAAACCTGGCTCAGTTACACCAGCTCTGTCAGGAGGAATGGGGCAAAAATTCACCCAACTTATTGCGGGAAGCTTGTGGAAGGCTACCCAAAGCGTTTGACCCAAGTTAAGCAATTTAAAGGCAATGCTACCAAATACTAATTGAGTGAATGTGAACTTCAGACCCACTGGGAATGTGATGAAAGAAATAAAAGCTGAAATAAATCACTCTCTCTACTATTATTCTGACATTTCACATTCTTAAAATAAAGCTGTGATCCTAACTGACCTAAGAAGGAATTTTTACAAGGATTAAATGTCAG
Source organism: Oncorhynchus masou masou (assembly GCF_036934945.1). NCBI lineage: Eukaryota > Metazoa > Chordata > Actinopteri > Salmoniformes > Salmonidae > Oncorhynchus > Oncorhynchus masou. Next base: position 7,605,160 of record NC_088241.1, on the reverse strand, counting down.
GAATTGTGAAAAACTGAGTTTAAATGTATTTGGCTAAGGTGTATGTAAACTTCCGACTCCAACTGTTTCTCTATCTATCTCTATCTTATCTATATTTCATATATATGTACTGTAGGTGTATCTACGTTTTTTTAATACACAAAGTTTCTTTGTTGTTATATTTTGTTTTTTCAACTGTTGTAGCTTTTGCCTTAAAGACATGGTCTTTATGCTGTATCATTGCTAAAGTATGAAAGTCAAGGTTATTTTATTTTCTACCTCCACTTAAATCTACTGTAACAGCAAGAGAAGGAAAGTGTAAAGGAACCTGTTAAGTGGTATCAGAAAGGGGACAGCAGTTAGAGTACTCTAATTCTGTTAATAATGTTGTTACAACCATATTTATAAGGCAACAGCTGCAACAGTTGTAAAAACTAAATATAACAACAAAGATAAACCTTGTGTATTAAAAAAAACATAGCTACACCTACAGTAGATATTTATGAAATATAGATAAGATAAAGATAGATAAACAAACTGTAACGGCGTTCTTCGTTTGTTGAAAGAGAGTCGGACCGAAATGCAGCGTGGTGGTTACTCATGTCTTTAATGTAGAAGATAGCGATACATGAAATAACTTAAATAAATACAAAACAACAAACGGAACGTGAAAACTAATTACAGCCTATCTGGTGAACACTACACAGAGACAGGAACAATCACCCACGAAATACAAAGTGAAACCCAGGCTACCTAAATACGGTTCCCAATCAGAGACAACGAGAATCACCTGACTCTGATTGAGAACCGCCTCAGGCAGCCAAGCCTATGCAACACCCCTACTCAGCCGCAATCCCAATAACTACAAAACCCCAATACGAAATACAACAACATAAACCCATGTCACACCCTGGCCTGCCCAACTAATTAATGAAAACACAAAATACTAAGACCAAAGCGTGACACAAACAGTTGAAGTCAGAAGTTTACATACACCTTAGCCAAATACATTTAAACTCAGTTTTTCACAATTCCTGACATTTAATCCTTGTAATAATTCCTTCTCAACAGTGTATTTTGTGTCAGACCAGCAATAAATAATAATACATCATTTGCTTATATTTGTCATATTTCAAGTGTGTATTGACAGACATAATCTGAATTGAAAATGTTATTTTTGCACATCCCAACTCTCCCTTTATCAATAGAAGACTGAGGTATGACCAGCCTGTCACAAACTTTAGATGTCAGACCCATATAGAACGCACGGTGTTTGGCCTTTCCCTAGACGCTACACATTATACCCTTTATCAACATTAATGTAGGTGTTATGGCCTCCTAACAGTCTAGTTTTCACACGTCACTGATCTGCCCTTGGAGACAGAAAGAGGGCCTTTGGTCCCTCCATGATGGACTAGGAGCAGATCACCCTCTAGTGGCTTCACATCTCCTCTGCACTCAGGACTTAGTCTGAGGATGCGGCTAGGGATGTCGTCTGGGCCGGCAGCCTTGCGAGGGTCACCAAAAGCACTCACAAACTTTACAGATGCACAATCGAGAGCATCCTGTTGGGCTGTATCACAGCCTGGTACGGCAACTGCTCCGCCTTCAACCGTAAGGCTCTCCAGAGGGTAGTGAGGTCTGCACAACGCATCACCGGGGGCAAACTAACTGCCCTCCACGAAACCTACACCACCTGATGTCACAGGAAGGCCAAAAAGATCATCAAGGACAACAACCACCCGAGCCACTGCCTGTTCACTCTGTTATCATCCAGAAGGCGAGGTCAGTACAGGTGCATCAAAGCTGGGACCGAGAGACTGAAAAACAGCTTCTATCTCAAGGCCATCAGACTGTTAAACAGCCATCACTAACATTGAGTGGCTACTGCCAACATACTGACTCAAATCTCTAGCCACTTTAATAGTTAAAACTTGGATGTAATAAATGTATCACTAGTCACTTTAAACAATGCCACTTGATATAATGTTTACATACCCTACATTACTCATCTCATATGTATATACTCTACTCTATACCATCTACTGCATCTTGACTATGCCGTTCGGCCGTCGCTCATCCATATACTTATACATACATATTCTTATTCATTTCTTTACACTTGTTAGATATTACTGCATGATCGGAACTAGAATCACAAGCATTTCGCTACACTCGCATTAACATCTGCTAATAATATGTATGTGACAAATACAATTTGATGTGGTTCGACCTCGTATCCCAACCAGCTACTCTCCCTGGAGTCTACCCAAAACACAGCACAAAACAGTCATACACAGACTGAAGCAACAGCATAGATACGCTAACAGTATGACATATTGACCCTAATAAAACAGACAAACTCTACTGTAGATTATTAATTTTAATCAGGCAGCAGACAATGCCTCCTCCACTGGCCAGGAGGGAGTAAGACAGGGGTCAGAGAGGGGGATTTGCCCTGATTGAACACACCAAGATGTATAGTAAACCTTGTATTGACGTTTCAAGCTTTGTATACTCATTCAGTTCCATTATCTACACTTGTTAAATTAATGAGGTTGAAAAATAGCCACATATTAAATTCAAACATCATAATGATGAGAATGAATAGGCTGTAAATGGAACATGGCTCCACAAGCTTGGCCAGATACAGTACATTTTTTTGTAATTTAGTCATTTTATTTGTCATTTAGCAGACACTCTTAACCAGAGTGACTTACAGGAGCAATTTGGGTTAAGTGCCTTGCTCAAGGGCACATTGACAGACTTTTCACCTAGTCATCTTGGGGATTCGAACCAGCAACCTTTCAGTTACTGGCCAATGCTCTTAACCACTAGGCTACCTGCCACCTGCCACCAGTATTGCCTTTACACAAACATTCTTCCATACAAAGGATTCAGCCACATTGAACTCACTGTCTGAAGTTGGCAAGTTTGTGTGTGTGTGTGTGTGTGTGTGTGTGTGTGTGTGTGTGTGTGTGTGTGTGTGTGTGTGTGTGTGTGTGTGTGTGTGTGTGTGTGTGTGTGTGTGTGTGTGTGTGTGTGTGTGCGTGCGTGCGTGTGTGTGTTTAAGGAATGGGCACTAAAAGAAAGATTTTGTTGGCCAGTCCCATTACATATAGAGTTGCTCATGCTTCCTGTCTATAAAGCTATGTGTGTTGACTTGGAGTGGCCAGTTTCAGTGAATACTCTGAGGTGTGTATGTATAGTGACGTCAGGGTGGCGCCAAGCTCCCACATAAACCCATGTCAGGAAATGGAGAACCATCTGACACAGATTACCTGGACAATTTAGACAATGTGGAATTGTGCATTTCTATACAATCACGCATGTTTTGTACCTACATTGCATTTGGAAAGTATTCAGACCCCTTGCCTTTTTCCACATTTTGTTACATTACAGCCTTATTCTAAAACGGATTAACTAAAAAATATCCTCCTCAATCTACACACAATACCCCATAATGACAAAGTGAAAACAGGTTTTTAGAAATTTTGGTAAATGTATTACAAATACAAAACTGAAATACAATATTTATATAAGTATTCAGGCCCTTTGCTATGAGACTCGAAATTGAGCTCAGGGGCATCCTGTTTCCATTGATCATCCAGTGGTAAATTCAATTCATTGGACATGATTAGGAAAGGAACATACCTGTCTATATAAGGTCCCACAGTTGACAGTGCACGTCAGAGCAAAAACCAAGCAATGAGGTCGAAGAAATTGTCTGTAGAACTCTGAGATAGGATTGTGTTGAGGCACAGATCTGAAGAAGGGTACCAATAAATGTCTGCATTATTGAAGGTCCCCAAGAAGACAGTGGCCTCCATCATTCTTAAATTGAAGACTTTTGGAACCACCAAGACTCTTCCTAGAGCTGGGCCGCCTGGCCAAACTGAACAATCGGAGGAGAAGGGCCTTCATCAGAGAGGTGACCAAGAGCCCGATGGTCACTCTGACAGAGCTCCAGAGTTCCTCTGTGGAGATGGGAGAACCTTCCAGAAGGACAACCATCTTTGCAGCACTCCACCAATCAGGCCTTTATGGTAGAGTGGTCAGACGGAAAACCTTCCTCAGTAAAAGGAACATGACAGCCCTCTTGGAGTTTGCCAAAAGGCACCTAAAGGACTCTCAGACCATGAATGCCAAGCGTCACATCTGGAGGAAACCTGGCACCATCTCTACGGTGAAGCATGGTGGTGGCAGCATCATGCTGTAGGGATGTTTGGGAGACAGGGATTGGGAGACTAGTCAAGACTGAGGGAAAGATGAATGGAGCAAAGTACAGAGAGATCCTTGATGAAAACCTGCTAAAGAGTGCTCACGATCTCAGACTGGGGCGAAGGTTCACCTTCCATCAGGACAACGACCCAAGCACACAGCCAAGACAATGCAGGAGTGGCTTTGAGACAAGTTTCTGAATGTCCTTGAGTGGCCTCACCTGTTTTTTTTTGTTTTTTAATCAATTTGCAAAAAATTCTAAAAACCTGTTTTTGCTTTGTCATTATAGGGTATTGTGTGTGGATTGATGATATTTAATACATTTTAGAATAAGGCTGTAACGTAACAAAGTGTTTAAAAAGTCAAGGGGTCTGAATACTTTCCGAATGCACTGTATGTACAATCACACGTGTTGTAAAGGATACCTACAGTATGTACAATCGTGCATTTTCCTTTTGAGCGACCACAAGACAGGAGTTAGCATTTAAGGTTAACTTTGTCATATAGTATATGTTTTGTTTATTATGTAAAAAAATGTAAATCAGTTTCAATACTCTCTCAAGGGATCCTATCATCAACATTGTTTCCTGGTTTTCAGACATACTGACAAATCTTGCCCAAACCTAGCTGGTTTTCATGGTTGTACAATAGGGAGAGACAAGTGTCCCCCAAATAAATCAGTGGAGTTTTTCTTGGTTGTTTGAAGATTTTCATTCGCTCCGTATTGTGGCACCTGACCTCTGACCCTGTGCATTACCACTCGTCTAGTGTCTTTGATCCTCCTTGCGTTGGAATGCATCACATGACTGACCCTGCTCAAACACAACTTCCAAACATAACCTTGTAAACTTGGTAAACAGACCACTTCTGTTGTATGAATCACTGATGTAGGTACATTTTGACTGAAATGTGTTTAAAGGCCCAGTGCAGTCAAAAATGTTATATACACAAAGTGTCCAAAACATGACTATGAGTGTCCAAAACAACACTATGACACCTTAGTGATGTCACTTGCTAAATCCACTCCAATCAGGGTAAATGAAGGGGAGGATTGTTAAGCCTTGAGACAACTGAGACATGGATTGTGTATGTGTGCCATTCAGAGGGTGAAAAGGGCAAGACAAAATACTTAAGTGCCTGTGAACTGGGTATGGTAGTAGGTGGCAGGCGCTCCAGTTGGAGTATGTTAAGAACTGCAATGCTGCTGGGTTTTTCACACTCTACAGTTTTCTGTGTGTTTCAAGAGTGGTCCACCACCCAAAGGACATCCAGTCAACTTGTCACAACTGTGGGAAGCATTGATGTCAACATGGGCAAGCATCCCTGTGGAACGCTTTCGATAACTTGTAGAGTCAATGCCCCAACAAATTGAGGCTGTTCTGAGGGCAAAAGGGGGTGCAACTCATTATTAGGAAGGTTTTCCAAATATTTTGTACACTCAGAGTATATTGCCACACTATGAGGTTGGAATAATACTGTGAAATTGTGAAAATTATGATAATGCCCTTTTAGTGTAAGAGCTGTTTGAAAAGATCGCCCGAAATTTCAGTCTGTTTTGGTGGGATGGAGTTTTGGCCTGCCTGGTGACATCACTAGGTGGTAAATTAGTTAATAGACCAATAAGAAAGAGAGTTCCAAATCTCTCTACCAGTAACAGCACGTTTTCAGTTTTCCCTTCCCCTCTCAGACCACTCCCAGACAGTCCAGGCAAAATTCTTACTTGAGAAAGTACTCTTTGCTAAGAAGCAATTATTTTGTTTATTTTCGATTATTTTAATTGAAACCATTAGAGTAAGGTACCTAATTGTTAGCCAGAATAATTTGATATTGAGATAAAAAATGACTGCATTGGACCTTTAACCTGTATCTAAATAATGTATACTATCTCCATTATGTACCAAATATCGCATTTTAGGATTCTATCAAGTATCTTCTTGATATTCAGCACCTCTACTCTTTGATCATTATATATATTGTTAGTAGACAGTGCACTGGATTAAGAAACAGAAGGGTTCATTTCATCTACTTCCATTTGAGGCTTTATTGAGTTAATTAAATTGTTGAAGCCTCCATTGATCACTCAGATAGACCAAATCCAATAGGAATGAATCATCAATAGGATAGGTTATTGTCTCAATGGTAAATGGTACAGATAAAGACCTAAAGAGGAAGTCTCTACAAAGCAATTGGATGTTATTTTCCACTCATCAACGTGACCTCCAATAACTTCTTTGAGTGGAAATGCCCTGAGGGCATTGTAATGTGTGTACACAGCAATATCATAAAGCTAGGGCCGGGCCTTGTCTTCAGAGAGGACAATTAGAGGGGTATAGGAATATAAAAGGAGTAGGGACATGGTCTGGTCAACACTATAGGTACTTCCATTAGACAGAGCCATCCTTCACCATGGACTATGCACTTTTCACAGCAGCCATTGTGCTTCTAACATCAGGTATGCCTATTGCTACAATTAACATGCAAAACATAATAGGTTTTGAAGGGTGTTATTCAAATATTTTACCTGCTGAAACTATTTAACTAGCTATAGCTATCCTGGACAATGCAATTTTTTGTGTATTTCACAAGCAAGGTTTTTACATAAGCCCATTTACTTAAAAATATTTAAATGTTTTGTTTTTCTTTTCATGTATTGTTACGTCTTACGTGTACATTATTACATTTCCTTCCTCCTCCCTCTGTCCCGTCCAGGTCTGTGTGTAGGTCAGAGTGTGTTACCGCCAGGACCATTGACTGGAGCCATAGGAGGGAGAGTGAAGTTCACCACAACCCTCAGTCCACCAGCCAAACCTTTTGTCTCAGTGAGCTGGACCTTCAACAGGGTCAACATCATCACCTCTACTACGGTCAACATTACTAATGCTGACCACAAAGACCGGATCAGTCTGGACAGAACCACTGGCTCTCTGGAGCTGTGGAACCTGAGCCCGCGGGACCAAGGGGAATACAGAGTCAGCATCATACCAGACGGGGCTCTGGAGCTACAAGGAGCTACCACTCTGGATGTCTATGGTGGGCCACAGTTCTATTATTGGCAGTCACATCACCGTATCTTAGACTCACTAAGGCATTTTTTTCAGCTATGAACATGAAAATTGTATACATTAAGACAGATTATTCATATGTACTGTACCCGTCTTACTCTCCCCATACTGATAACCTCTTTACAGTGTTGCTATCTGCTGCCACCATCAATAGCTCCCCAGCCACCCTGATAGCTGGCATAAGCTCCACCAACCTGACCTGTGAGGCTGCTGGCAACATCAGCTGCATACAGTGGATCAAAGATGGCCTCCCTCTGTGTCCCAGCAACAATATCACCTTCTCTGCAGACAACAGGACAGTCTATCTCAGTCCTGTTCAGGACATTGACAACGGAGAATATGAGTGTTTAGTCAGCAACCCTGTCAGCAACCGGACAGCATCCCACAACCTGACCGTCAACTGTGAGTTCTGCTTACTATTCCAGGAGTGACTGTGATTGTACTTGGCAACCTTGTGTCAATTATCAACTCACTGGATGTTGCCTTTGCTTTTAAACAGTGTATAGACCCACGGAATAAGTATTTTGTTTATTGCATTGATCCTTATTTTATTTGACCATGTTGCAGTTGGACCCCAGAACATTTCAGTATATGGACCATCAGCAGCATCAACAGGATACAGGGTAACTCTGAGCTGTTCGGCTGACTCTATCCCTCCTGCTACATTCACCTGGATGTTCAACAGGACAGAGACAGGTGTTAACAACACCCTGTACGTCATAGAGAGGATGGAGGCGCTACACATTGGGAACTACACCTGCACTGCCACCAATAACGTCACTGGACGGAAAGACTCTGTGGTCCACAAGCTGAGGGGTTAGTTACAGCTCGATGTTGCAGTTAGGATTCATGGAAAAATGAAGTGTATCCAAGATTAAGTACACAACACATATAAGTTAACAAAATAAGTGTATTGTGTAAAGTAAGACAGCTAGAACTTTGTGACTTGGCATTGTACCTTTACTTTGTATTCTATAATCTGAGCCTGGATAATAAGTTGCAAACCTGATATTTCTAATTTGTGTAAATGCAAAGGGTTTATTCGTGCCTTACACTCGTAATTTCATTGGAATTGCTGGATAAGGTTTATCCCTGAGATCACTGCACTCACCTGACGTAGCTTCATACCAGAGCAGGTGATATGACTTGTTCCCCTCTACAGGCTCCTCTGCTGCCCCCATTTGGTCGTTTGCTTTGATGGTGACCAGTGTCCTGGCAGTGGGACTGCTGCAACTGTAGATGTCTGAAAGGAGAGACAGGGACAAGAAGGGTGAGGATGAATGTGATGTCTGCTGTCATAAATGTGATGAGTATGTTTACATGTTTTAATGTTTAAATATTATTTTTTAAGTCTTACATTTATGCAATTGAATACAGAATTGTATGACATTATGTAATAATATTTCATCAATTTATTGATAATGAAAAACAGTTCTATAATAATAGCATATCTGTTGTTGTTGGTATAATAATGGCCATGATTTTGTGTTGGTTACTCTGTGTAAAACATGTTTTGTTGTAAATATTTCTGTAGATTTGTCAACCTCAGAGCCTCTTTGCTGATGAAGGACAATCTTGATTTGAAATCTTCTGGACAAGAGGATGTTGTATAGAATCAAACCTGTCGTTAGTTTTAATATGTAGAGATGTACTTTAGCCTGTCAAACTGCAATATTACCTGGGCTTTATATCAAATATTATGATTTTATATATATATATACACATGTCATGAAAGATTCCTGTACACAGAGCAAAAACATAAATGCAACATGTTAAGTGTTGGTCCCATGTTTCATGAGCTGAAATAAAACATTCCAGCAATTTTCCACATTTGTTTACATCGCTGTTAGTGAGCATTTCTCGATTGCCAAGATAATCCATCCACCTGGCAAGTGTGGCATATCAAGAAGCTGATTAAACAGCACGACCATTACAAATCAAATCAAACTGTATTTGTCACGTGTCAAATACAACACAAAACACTTACCTTGAAATAATTACTTACAAGCCCTTGAGCAGTTCAAGAAAGAGGTAAGAAAATATTTACCAAATAAATTAAAGTAAAAAATTAAAAGTAACACAATTAAGTAACAATAACGAGGCTATATGCAGGGGGTAGCGGTACCGATTCAATGTGCAGGGATGCAGGTTAGTCGAGGTAATTTGTACAAGTAGGTAGGGGTAAAGTGAATATGCATAGATAATAAACAGTGAGTAGCAGCAGTATAAAAAAGGGGGGGCAGGGTCAACGTAAATAGTCCAGGTGGCCATTTTATTAATTGTTCAACAGTATCATGGCTTGGGGGTAGAAGCTGTTAAGGAGCCTTTTGGTCCTAGTCTTGGCGCTCCGGGTGCATGGACGCAGCTTGTGCTGGGGACAATAAAAGGCCACTCTAATGTGCAGTTTTTTCACACAACACAATGCCATTTGCAATTGTAGTTATTACGGATCCCCATTAGCTGCTGCTGCTACTGGGATCCGACAAAATTAAAGCAGTTATAAATAATTTAAAATATTACATGACATTGCATTTCATAACAATTTTCACAACACATCCCTCATGCCACTACTCTACTATCACATATCTACAATACAAAAACCCATGTGTGCATGTTTATAGTGCGTATCTCATCATGTGTGTGTATGCATGTGTCTGTGCCTACGTTTGTGTTACTTCCCAGTCCCAGCTGTTCCATAAGGTGTATTTATACCTGCTTTTTAAATCTGATTCTGCTGCTTGCGTCAGTCACCTGATGTGGAATAGAGTTCCATGTAGTCATGGCTCAATGTAGTACTGTGCGCCTCCCATAGTCTGTTCTGGACTTGGGGACCGTAAAGAGACCTCTGGTGGCATGTCTTGTGGGGTATGCATGGGTGTCTGAGTTATGTGCTAGTATTTTAAACAGACAGCTCAGTACGTTCAGCATGTCAACATCTCTTACAAAAAAAGTAATGATGAAGTCAATCTCTCTTCCACTTTGAGCCATGAGAGATTGACATGCATGTCATTAATGATAGCTCTCTGTGTACTTTTAAAGGGCCAGCTGTGCTGCCCTGTTCTGAGCCAACTGCAATTATCCCAAGTCCCTCTTTGTGGCACCTGACCACACAACTGAACAGTAGTCCAGGTGCAACAAAACCAAGGCCCGTAGGACCAGCCTTGTTGATAGTGTTGTTAATCAAATCAAATCGAAGTTTATTTGTCACGTGCGCCGAATACAATAGGTGTAGGTAGACCTTACAGTGAAATGCTTACTTACAGGCTCTAACCAATAGTGCAAAAAAGGTGATGGGTGAACAATAGGTAAGTTAAGAAATAAAACAACAGTAAAAAGACAGGCTATCTTGCCAATGAAAAAGTAATTAAAGTAGTTGGCAATATCAGTGGGTTTTGTGATAAATGAGCCATCTGATTCAATGAATGAAGGAGCCGAGTTGGCTTTTTTCCTCAATTTAATTTAAGGTGCTCCAAAGCTTTTTACTATCTTTCTTTATATAATTTCTTTGTTTCATAGTATAGTTTAATTTGTATTTTGCTTAGCCACATGATTTCCAAATATGCAGTATGTTTGCCAATCAGTTGGACTGCCAGATTTATGTGCCATACCTTTTGCCTCATCCCTCTCAACTATACAATTTTTCAATTCCTCACCAATCCAAGGGGATTCAACAGTTTTTACAATAATTTTCTTAATGGGTGCGTGCTTATTAGTAACTGGAATAAGCAATTTCATAAATGTGTCAAGGGCAGCGTCTGGTTGCTCCTCATTACACACCACAGACCAGAAAATATTCTTTACATTATCAACATATGAATCACTACAAAACTTATTGTATGTCCTCTTATACACTATATTAGGCCCAGCCTTTGGAACTTTGATTTTCCTAGATATGGCTACTATATTGTGATCACTACATCCTATGGATTTGGATACTGCTTTAAAGCACATTTCTGCAGCATTAGTAAAGATGTGATCAATACATGTTGATAATTTCCTTCATGTGCGGTTTGTAACTACACTGGAAGGTTGACTGACAACCTGAACCAGGTTGCAGGCACTGGCTACAGTTTGAATTTTTTTCTTGAGTGGTCAGCTTGATGAGAGCCAGTCATTATTTAAAATCATGCACCGGTAGAACATAGATGCTACCTCTGGTAAGACGAGGGGTGGGGGTGTGTGTCTTTTTTTCAATAACAGCTGGTGTGTGTGTCTAATATTAAAGAAGTCTTGAGGCATTTCTTGCCTGAGGTAGAGTACCTTATGATAAGCTGTCGACCACACTATCTACCAAGAGAGTTCTCATCTGTATTATTCGTAGCCATCTATTTACCACCACAAAGAGAAGCACTAAAATCGCTCTCAAACCAACTCTAAGGCCATAAGCAAAGACGAAAATGCTCATCCAGAAGCGGCGCTCCGAGTGGTCGGGGACTTAAAGCAGGCAAACTTAAATCTTTTTTACCCAATTTTTACCAGCATGTCACATGTGCAACCAGGGGGAAAAAATCCTACCCCACCTTCACTCCACACACAGAGATGCATACAAAGCTCACCCCCACCCTCCATTTGGCAAATCTGACCACAATTCTAACCTCCTAATTCCTGCTTACAAGCAAAAACGAAACCAGGAAGTACCAGTGACTCGCTCAGTACGGAAGTGGTCAGATGACGCGGATGCAATACTACAGGACTCTTTTACTAGCACAGACCGGAATATCTTCCAATGCCATTAAGGAATACATCACCTCAGTCATCAGCTTCATCAATAAGTGCATTGATGAGGTCATCCCGACAGTGACTGTAGTACATATCCCAACCAGAAGCCATAGATTACAGCAAACATCCACATCAAGCTAAAGCTGCTGCTTTAAAGGTGTGGAAGACTAAGCTGGACGCTTATAAGAAATCCCACTATGCCCTCAGACAAACCATCAAACAAGCAAATCGTCAATACAGGATTAAGATTGAATCCTACTACACCGGCACTGACGCTCGTCGGATGTGGCCGGGCTTAAACTATTACGGACTACAAAGGGAAACGTAGCTGCGAGCTGCTCAGTGACGCGAGCCTACCAGCTAAATGCCTTTTATGCTCGCTTTGAGGAAAGCAACACTGAAGCATGCACGAGAACACCGCTGTTCTGGATGACTGTGTGATAACGCTCTCGGTAGCCGATGTGAACAAAACATTTAAACAGGTCAACATTCGTTGGCCGCTGGCCCAGACGGATTACCAGGATGTACTCAAAGAATGCGCGGACCAACTGGCAAGTGTCTTCACTGACATTTTCAATGTCTCACTGACCGAGTCTGAAATACCTTCATGTTTCAAGCAGACCACCATAGTCCCTGTGCCCAAGGAAGCGAAGGTAACCTGCTTAAATGATTACCGCCCCTTGGCACTCACGTCGGTAGCCATGAAGTGCTTTGAAAGGCTGGTCATGGCTCACATCAACAGCACCCTCCTGGGCACCCTAGACCCACTCAAATCGCATACTGCCCCATCAGAGCCACAGATGATGCAATCTCAATTGCACTCCACACTGCCCTTTCTCACCTGGACAAAAGGAACACCTATGTGAGAATGCTGTTCATTGACTACAGCTCAGCGTTCAACACCATAGTGCCCACGAAGTTCATCACTAAGCTAAGGACTGTAGGCCCTCATTAACAAACAGGCCCTCATCAACATCGACTGGGCTGTAGTGTAGCGGATTGAGAGTTAAGTTCCTTGTTGTCCACATCACCAACGAACTATCATGGTCCAAACATACCAAGACAGTCAAGAGGGAACGACAAAACCTTTTCCCCCTCAGGAGAATGAAAAGATTTGGCATGGGTTCCCAGATCCTCAAAAGGTTCTACAGCTGCACCATCGATAGCATCCTGACAAGTTGCATCACCGCCTGGTATGGCAACTGCTCGGCATCTGACTTTAAGGCACTACAGAGGTAGTGCAAATGGCCCAGTACATCACTGGGGCCAAGCTTCCTGCCATCCAGGACCCAGATATTAGGCTGTCAGAGGAAAGCCGATAAAATTGTCAGAGACTCCTGCCACCCAATTTATAGACTTTTCTTTGCTACCGCACGGCAATCGGTACCGGAGCTCCAAGTCTAGGACCAAAAGGCTCCTCAACAGTTTCTACCCACAAGCCATTAGACTGCTGAACAATTCATAAAAATTGCCCCAGGACAATTTACATTGACCCCCCCCCCCTCTTGTATACCGCTGCTACTTGCTGTTTGTTTGTTACCTATGGATAGTCACTTCGCCCCCACCTACATGTACAGATTACCTCAACTAGCCTGTACCCCTGCACACTGACTCGGTACCGGTGCTCCCTGTACATAGCCTCGTTATTGTTATTCTTATTGTGTTACTTTTTATTTTAGTCTACTTGGTAAATATTTTCTTCTTCTTGAACTGCATTGTTGGTTAAGGGCTTGTAAGTAAGCATTTCACTGTAAAGTATACACTTATTGTATTCGGTGCATGTGGCAAATAAAGTTTGATTTGATCTTGTTGAGCACGTGACCTTGGTTCAAACGCAGGTCAGTCACACTGAGCCTTTAAAAGTTGAGTCTGCGATATGGGTGTATATCCATTGCATTCTTAGGTGTGTAATTGACATGACCAAGGAGCTATTGAAATGTAAAACTATGAAAAATGTATGTTACACTGTGTGATTTTACAGTACACAAACAAGAGTGTGCAATATATAAGGCTAGTCCGTGGGCATTCTGAAAATTTGTTTCAGTCCAGTAGGTCACATGACCAAGGATCTATTGACATTTGTAAATTTGAGAAATCATGTCAAAACAAGTGAGATGAAAATGGACATACTAAAGGCTGTCAATGTGTAGGCCCTCTGACTGTACATTCTGAACCTTTTTAGAGTCCAGTAGGTTACATGATCAAGGAGCTATTGAATTAGTACGTTTATAAAATTTATGTAAAAACGTGTGATATGAACAAACCAAAAGGTGTGCAATATAGAAGGGTAGTCAGTGGACATTCTGAACCTTGTCTGAGTCAAGTAGGTCACATGACCAAGTAGCTATTGAAATTAGAATGTAAAAAAAGTTTGTACTTTGTTTACGCTCCCTAACTAATTCAACTAGGGATACAAAATGCTGCTCACATTTCCACATGTTTATTAACTTTGGAAAGCAAACTCATATCCAAAAGGTGAAAATAAGACCTGTGCAATATTGTGCGCAATTTTTCATACATCATGACACTTATTTGGAGTCTGCGGCTCAAGTGGTTTGAAAGCGCGAATATCCATTGAATATCCAGCTTGAAACTCTTTTTACCGCAGTTGTTCAAATGTAGACTAAATACTTTCTGTTCTCCTTAAAATGATCACGACTATTGCATCGTAGACTACATCTTTGAAAACAGAAGTTTAAAAAAAAAAAACTTTTAAGTGGATTTCTGTTTTCTCACTGGAAAGTATTTTTGGGGCCTTCGTAAGCGCTTTTAAACCGTCTTTTAATTTACAAATATGTTGGCACAGGGGACTCGTGATATGGCTGCGTTATTGATGTCAAGCTAAATCAGGCCTTTTGATTGGAACAGATTGTTTTAGTTTTGTAGGCACGGCTGCCTATTTAATTATCTAATTCATGCTTCAAGCCTTAGCAGTCATTCTGATTTCATTCTCAATGATCAGTGCTTTAGTTTATTATGTTGCTGTCCAGCAGTTCTGAATTTGTTATGCACCCGACATTCCACATTTGTTTGTGCAATAACCTTTTTATTTGAACATTTGAAAAGTTCTGGTGTGTGTAATAAGCTATTTGATTTAATTTATATGTTACAGCCCTTTGGTTTCACTTAAATATGTTGAAATGGAACCAAATTATCTCTTTCTGTGTTCAGTCCTTTTAAAACAGGATAGATTTGCTATATGGTCTACTACGGTGTAGGTATAATGTGATAGTCTTCCTATAACCAGCCTGAGTAGGCCTATAACGCCATTCCTATTCTATTCAGAGTTTAGAGAAACAAAATCCATACATGGAGCAGGGTTCAGTTCATGAGATGAATAAAACATCTAATTCCATTATTTTATTGGAATTTCAGTTAATCTTCTGCATTCTATATGGTGCACTAGTTTTGGCCAGAACCACATAGGTAGTGGATTAGGAGTCAGCAAGCATAGCAGGATCACTCAAACTTCCTCCTTACAGAGGAAAAAAACAGCTGTTGCATCTGCTACATGTGTAATGTGGTTCAGTGTAGGAAGTTTCTATGAAAACTCCCCTGATGGCATTTAATGTAACATAGGTCATTATGGTCTGAGGGTCTGAATCATGGTGGTCTGAGTCCTCCTCATTCAAATGAGGAGGACTTCAACTGGTGTGTGCAATTTAAGGGGATACAATTTGTACTTGTGTCTCAGTGTGCTGTTACCTGGTCTATATTACATTGAGCAATGAGACATAGCTGGATGGCTGAGGTATACAAAGACCAGTGTCTCATCAGAGGTGGAGTAAAGTAGTGTCTAGTCTTCTTGGCTGGTCATCCAGTGGTTTGTTGTGTCCATGTTTACTTGATTAAGGTGTAAAACGTGTGTGTAATTACTGTACTCTACTGTACACAGTAATCTATAGTACAATAATTTAATTTCAATGAAAGGAAACTGTAGCTGTATGAAATTAGCAACGAGTGCAGTTATTGTGCAGTTAGGGCTACGTGCAATTACAAGGGGGAAGGAAAACCATTTAATGTAACTCCACTGTAAATGTTCAACTCAAAGAGCTGTAAAGTATGGCCTAGGTAACAACAAGCGGTTTAAAGAGATAAAAAAGATTTCTGCTTTACTGTGAGTATGAACAGAGTGAGAGAGATGGCTACTGCAGTTTGCATTGCTGTTGGAATACCTTGTTCTGTTCCAGTTTTAGAGAGTGCTTCTAGTACACTCACAGTATGATGCTATACAATAGGCTGAGGTGACAAGGAAGTTCTGGTGACAAGATAACGAGGAAGTTCCCCATTTACTGTAAGCCACATTGCAGTGACCTTTGTGTCCGTTCAGGTAATGGCCCTGTAATGTTATTGTGATACAGATATTTATGGTTTACTGTACCTGAAGGAGAGGAAATCGGTAAACTGGATAATGATCTGCATGGCAGATAAACACACACCTTTTCCTAGCATCGTCATTCATTAATGTGATCCACCATTCAGGATTGGGCCTTGCTGTGGACCATGATCCGGAATGAAGTTAGGGCACAAGGATGAGGACCAAAACTACAGCTTTTAATGAATCCAATGCTTCTCACCCACTCCCTTGGCTGAGAAGCAACCCCCACAATAATCCAATAAGCAAGCTCTAGTTTAGTTATAACTTTATTCAGTCTTTACCTGGACAGCCACACCCTCAATTAGCCAATTACTCACATTTGTTAGACAATGTTACGTTTTTTTCCCTTTATTATAAATACACTGAACAAAAATAGAAATATAACATGCAAAAAACAAAGATTTGACTGAGTTTCAGTTCATATAAGAAAATCAGTCAATTGAAATAAATAAATTAGGCTGTAATCTATAGATTTAACATGATTGGGAATAAAGATATGCATCTGTTGGTCACAGAAACCTTTAAAAAGAAAAGTAGGGGTGTGGATCAGAAAACCAGTCAGTATCTGGTGTGACCACCATTTGTCTCATGCAGCGTGATGTAACGTCTGCTTCCAACTCACACTCTCAAACACATAGATCCCCTGAACGCAGCTCACTTCCAGATCCTAATCACCTGAATTCTGATCACCTGTTCACACACCTGTATGTCATTATCACACACTATTTAGTTCAGTTCTTTGCACCCTGTCATTGTGAGCTATTGTTTGTTTTGTGACACACTTTCAGTCAAAGTGCTGGGTTTCCCATAATGGAATCCTCCCGTGTTGGATAGTTTTTGTCTGCCTCACTAACGATGCCTTTTTTACCTATTCCCTGCCTGTATTTTAGCAGATCGGATTTCCTGTTATCAACCTATTGCCTGCCTGATCTTCCGAACAACGTTACTAGCCTTCTCCCTGCCTATATTGTTGCCTTTTTGGACCCTCTGTGTATGACCCTCTGCCTGCCCCTGGACCCAGCTATCTGGCTCCTCATTTTGGTCCTTTACAAATTAACACCCTGCGCTTGAAACCAACTCTGTCTCCCATTGTGTTCATTACACGTGACACATCTCTTCTGTATAGAGTGGATCAGGCTGTTTATTGTGGCCTGTGGAATGTTTTCCCACTCCTCTTCAATGGCTGTGTGAAGTTGCTGGGCATTGGCGGGAACTGGGACATGCTGTCATACACGTCGATCCAGAGCATCCCAAACATGCTCAATGGGTGACATGTCAGGTGAGTATGCAGGTCATGGAAGATTTGGGACATTTTCAGCTTCCAGGAATTGTGTACAGATCCTTGCAACATGGGGCTGTGCATTATTCATGCTGAAACATGAGTTGATGGCGGTGGATGAATGACACGACAATAGGCTTCTGGATCTTGTCATGGTATCTCTATGTATTCAAATTATGATCGATAAAATGCAATTGTGTTTGTTGTCTGTATGGTTTGGTCCTGGGCTGGCATGGTTGTACATGGTCTGCGGTTGTGAGGCCTCTTGGACATACTGCCAAATTCTCCAATATTCTCTAAAGCGGCTTATGGTAGAGAAATGAATATTAGATGCTCTGGCAACAACTCTGGTGGATGTTACTGCAGTCAGCATGCCAATTGCACTCTCCCTCAACTTGAGAAATGTATGGCCAGGAGTACGAGTAGAGGACATCATAAGGCTGCTTCCAACTGCTCCACAACAGATGCAGGAGGAGGCAGAACGAAACAGGAGCTGACACTGCCATAGTCCATTTGGGGTCAAATGACATCAGGAGGGCTAGCTCGGAACATCTGATAATTGATTTTTAAATAACTAATTCTATTATTAAAAGACTCCAAAAAACGTCCAATTTCTGGTCCGGTATCATCGTGTGATAGCTTCAGCAGGCTCCTAGCATTACACATCTGGCTAAAAGATTACTGTAGCTCTGCTGGAGTCACTTTTATAGATAATGTTGACACCTTCTGGAAACAGAAAATTCTCTACAGGAGTCCATCCAAATCAGCTCCTGGACTCTGTCCTTGCATTTCAAGGCGTTGAAACAATGACTTATCAATGACACAAAACCAGCTCACTTAATCCCTACCATTATAACAATGAGTCGTCATAATGCTGCATCAAATGTACACTATCCTCGGGGTGTTGGCAGACACAATGTAAGTAACTTAATGTAGGTCCCCCTAATTTCCCTGAATACCTTTGTTAATTATGTAGCTATTGGATGCAGTAATCATGAGCCTATGAACCAGAGTTACACCGTTAGCACTGAGGCTGTGTGCCCTAGTAGGAAGGCCACTTTGTGCAGCTCATCCTGCACTATCAAGTCTAAATTGCCATATTAACATATGCAGCCTGAGAAACAAGATCCATGAAGTCAATAACTTGCTTGGTACAGATGGCATTCCTATTCTAACTATGTCTGAAACTCACTTAGATAATACCTTTGATACAGTGGTAGCAATACACAATAGACTTGCTACTATGGCCTATTTATTGCCTTACCTCCTCACGCCATTTGCACACACTGTATGCAGACTTAATTGTTTTTCTATTGTGTTATTGACTGTACGCTTGTTTATTACATGTGTAACTCTGTGTTGTTGTTTGTGTTGCACTGCTTTGCTTTATCTTGGCCAGGTCGCAGTTGTAAATGAGAACTTGTACTCAACTAGCCTACCTGGTTAGGTAAAGGTTAAATAAAAAAATGTAGGTACATACAATTGTCATATCGGTTGAAAACTTAAATTCTTGTTATTCTAACTGCACTGTCCAATTACAGTAGCTATTACAGCGAAAACATGCCATGCGATTGTTTGGGGACGGCGCCCCACATCAAAATATTTTTCCACCGGCACAGGTTTCATAAATAGCGATTTAAATATTCACTTACTTTTTGAAAAGTAAGATCCTCTGATTTGTCATCCAAAGGGTCCCAACTATAACATATAGTGTTGTTTTGTTAGATAAATCGTTCATATTCCAAAAAGTCAGTTTAGTTGGCTCCATCGATTTGAGTAATCTACTTGTTCAACATGCAGAGAAAAGAAATCGAATATCTACCCTTAAACTTTGTTTCAACAAGTCAAAATACATTTCTATTCACTCCTCCGATACCCTAAAATGTAATCAAACTATAATATTTCTTACGGAACGAAGTATGTCAAGAGGAAACCATTTTTTTTAGCAGGTGCGTCCTGTCTTCATCGTGCATGCAAACACAAATTTCCATGACTGTGTCCCTGTACTAAAACTGATATTTCTTATTCGTTTTGGAAGTTACAAGCCTGAAACCTTGAATATAGACTGCTGGCACCCTGTGGATGCCATAGGAATTGCATCATGGGAGCTAGAATTGAGTATGCCCTTATACTTGCCATTGTAAGAGCATGGTCTCTCAAAACAGAAATTCTGGTGGTTATTCTTTTGGATTGTCTCCTACCGTATCTATTGTGTTATTCTCCTACATCATCTTAACATTTCCAAACGTCATAGTGTTTTATTTCCAATGGTACCAATTATATGCATATCCTTGCTTCAGGGCCTGAGCAACAGGCAGTTTACTTTGGGCATGTCATTCAGGTGGAAATTGAGAAGAAAGGGGCCTAGCCCTTAGATGTTTTTAAAGGAAAAAGTTTCTTCCTGTTCGCGGTAAGTTATTTTTGGTCATAACAGACGATAGCGGCAACATTATGTACACAGTAAGTAAAAAAACAAGTTACATAAAACACACAAAAAATTGCACAATTGGTTGGGAGAATGTAAAACGTCAGCCATGTTCTTCGGCGTCATCTTTGTGAAGCCTGCTATGCTAAATGAATGCAGATTTTCTAGTTCTGCTCTATTTATGCACACTTGCAAACAATCATAGGGCAAATAGTTACCAGCTTCTTTGTGTTAACGTCAGGTGGACTGACAGAAGCTGGTCCAAATATATCTGTATCTTCTTCCCGCTAGCCCTGTCATGGTTCTTCTTCCTGTTCAGCAATATCAGCATTCTGGAGGTAGGGTAAATCCATCTGCACTCAAAATAAGTTACAGGTCAAACATGATTCATTTCTCACATGGCTTCAATCACAATTTACCTCCTTTAACACCCTCTCCCCCTCACATGGGAGCTACACTGGGGCTTAGCGAAATCTTTGTACCGTGTAGCAGCTAAAAACCTACAGATTTTTTTTTATGCCAGCGTGAGCAGAGAGCAAGCCATTTTACCAAATGTTCTCGGGTGTGAGCCATGTATCATTCTTGAAAACACAAAAACAGAGTCATTTTACAATGACCAGCCCTAGCCTCTCACGGAGCCATGCTGCTTACGTCCAGGTATAATTGAAATTTATTTGAGCGTAGCTGTCACGAGTCCGACCGAGGGTGGTTTCCCTTCCCGGACGGGTGGCGCTCGGCGGTCGTCGTCACTGGCCTATTAGCTGCCACTGATTGTCTTTCCTCTCCCTCCTTGTATGTTTATTGGTAGCACCTGTTGGTGAATGATTAGTTTGTCTTTATTAGACAGCCGGCCCGCCTGGTTGTTGTGCGGGATTAATGATTGTAACCTTCGGCTCTAATGTAGAGGAACGTGTTTGTTCCTGGTCGTGAAATTTCAGTTGTACCTTTCTGATTCCCCGTGTTTGGGGCCGTTATTATTGTGAGCACCCTGTGGTGCGTTGGTGCATTAAAAGAGCACAGTCTTGCACTCTCTGTCTCCTGCGTCTGACTCCACACCCACGACACCCGGAGCATTACAGTAGCACTTTCTATAAAACTTATACTTCCAGTGTTGCACACCTGTACCTCTACTCTTCTCAGCAGAAGCACAACTGCCAAATGATGTCAACGTTCTACCAGTTCCAGAGCAGCATCCACCCAGCTATCATCACAACGGGCCCTTCTCCATTGCGCCGCAACCAGAGCTACTGGATGAGCAATACCTCCTGGAGTCCATCGCCTGGCCACAACCTCAGCCCCATTCTGTGAATGTGTCCCTAAACCAGACCAGTGACCCAGCATACAGCCATTTTGTGATCCTGCCAGCAGGAGGCAGAAGAGAGTAGCACGTGGGGAACCAGTTGGAGGTTCTGGTCCATATGCATGACTTCCAGGGGCGTCCCAAGAGCTATGGTGGAGACTTCTTGCTGGCCCGGCTGCATTCCTCCAAGTTGGGAGCAGGCGTTGCAGGACAGGTGCTGGACCACAGGAATGGGACCTACTCTGCCATTTTCCCGTTACTATGGCAGGGACCTGCACAGGTGGAGGTGACACTGGTCCATCCTAGTGAGGCTGTTCATGTTCTAGGTCGGTTACGAGAAGAACGGCCCGATTTGATTTTCTTTTAGAGTCTGTTTCGCTCTGGAAAATTGTCCCAAACATCTGTACGTAACCTGTGTCTGCTGACAAACCAAGAGCCATTGTGCAATTACACAGACCCCCACACAGGGGAGCCCTGGTACTGCTACAAGCCCAAGCTGCTGAGCTGTGACACACAGATCAACCACTCTAGCAGAGGAAACTATGTGAAACATCTGCTCACCAACAGGAGGACCACTTTTTTTTGTTTATTTCCCTTTATACTAAATGGATTATTACTGAACTCTCTAAGTTTTTCCCAAGTTTTCACCATTGTGCAGGTAGCTCAGCAGGTAGCGCATTTGGCCATTAACTAAAAGGTTGGTGGATTGAATCCCTGAGCTGACAAGGTAAAAATCTGTTGTTCTGCCCCTGAACAAGGAAGTTAACCCACTGTTCCTAGGCCGTCATTGTAAATAAGAATTTGTTCTTAACTGACTTGCCTGTTTAAATAAAATAAATTGTGAGACCCTAGTTATTTTGTTGTTTTGACAAAGTCATTTCTGAAGATTATTTACAGTATTTAATGTGATTCATTTACATTTGTCCCTCAGGTTTTTTTTGGGGGGGGGGGGGTAGATCAGCTTTAATATTGTGGGTTCTAGAACTCTTGGGTTAATATGGTAACACATCTAGTATAAACTGAACAAAAACATAAATGCAACAATTACCAAGATTTTACAGTTCATATGAGGAAACAAGTCAATTGAAATAAATGCATTAGGCCATAAAATATAGTTTCACATGACTGGGAATACAGATAACATATATGCATATATGTTGGTCACAGATACTGTACCTTAAATGCCACTTTTATATGTTTACATACCCTACATTACTCATCTCATATGTATATACTGTTCTTGATACCATCTACTGCATCTTGCCTATGCCGTTCTGTACCATCACTCATTCATATAATTTTACGTACATATTCATCACTTTACACTTGTGTGTATAAGGTAGCTGTTGTGAAATTTTTAGGTTAGATTACTCGTTGGTTATTACTGCATTGTCGGAACTAGAAGCACAAGCATTTCGCTACACTCGCATTATTAAAATCTGCTAACCATGTCGATGTGACAAATGAAATTTGATTTGATTTATTTAAAAAATGGGCCTCAGGATCTCGTCACGTTATTTCTGTGCCTTCAAATTGCCATCAATAAAATGCTGTTGTGTTTGTTAACCATAGCTTATGCCTGCCCATACAATAACCCCACAGCCACCATGGGGCACTCTGTTCACAACGTTGACATAAGCAAACCGCTCGCCCATGCGCTGGGTCTGTGGTTTTGAGCCCGGTTGGACGAACTGCCAAATTCTCTAAAACGAAGTTGGAGGCTGCTTATGGTAGAGAAATTAACATAAAATTCTGGTGGCTCTGGTGCACATTCCTGCAGTCAGCGTGCCAATTGCACGCACCCTCAGCTTGAGACATCTGTGACATTGTGTTTGCCAAAACTGCATATCTTTAGTGGCCTTTTTAGGTGCACCTGTGTAATGATCATGCTGTTGTAGTGAAACGCAACATGGATCTCCCTCCTGCCCCCTCCCACTGCCACTACCCTATGTACCACCAGTACAGTTAGACATGAGCAGGTCTGATGAGCTACCAGAGTGGTCACAGTCACCAGGAGAGGGCGCCAGTCAGCCACCCACCTCAACAACATGGTACCAGGAAGAACGGCCTCCGCCATCTGACGCAGCTGCAGAATGGGAGAAACTGCTTGAGGCACTGCTAATGGAGTAAAAGGCACCGCCTTAAGGGGAAGACCATATATGTACTGTCTTGCTGCGGTTAGAGGATGCCTATGAGGCACAGTAGTGCAGAAACCACAAGTGGGACTTGAGTGGTGATCAAAAGGTATATGAAGAGACATTTGCCATTACTTTGGCGTCTGACTTCTTGAATTCTGAATTCATTAAGACAACCATTTGACTTCGGGTAATTGCCACCTGACTCAAATTACTTAAAGATTCTAACTTGCTGGATACCAGGGTACCTATCGACCAGTTGACCCTGTGTGCAGCATACGTTTGGACCGAGTGTACCGTTGTGACAAAGTCTTAATTGACCGAGGAACACTGTAGCACCGGCCGGGTTGCTTGCCCCAGACACTGAGGTAGATCAAAGGCAGAATTACCACCTGCTGAGAACGGTTGGAAAATTGTTCAAATCGACTCTGTCTCCGACTGACCCAGTGACACGTGTACTATTGTAACACAGTGCCTTGCCCTGGAATCGCGGTTACGGGTTATTTGACAATACTATCCAACCTGAGGGCAGGTTAGAGTACTCAGTCTAACTTGAATCTCGAAATTTAGTTGAACCAACGATTCCTCATAGGAGAGATCGATACATAAACTAAATTCTCAGAACTCTGACCGATTGAAACACCGCTCCTGATCTCGTGGGTCTCCCTGTCATCTTTTTAAGGTAATTAAGTTGAAATATTATATTTTAAGTGTTATCATTGTACCAGGCATTATAGAGCATTAAGGTAGTTGCATGTTTTTGATTAATGCTGTGTGTGACCGAGTAACAAATTGTGTATTGAGTGTTTTCAAAAATAAACGGTAGTCTTATTTTGTCTTGAGTAAAAGGTTCTCTCAAAGACAGTTAATGGCACGGGAGATAACAACTCTGACACTCCCGCTACCGGGACACTGGAAACGGGGATCAATGCTCTATGACAGAATGAGTTACCATTAAAAGACAAGAAGGAAGGTATGTCCAGTAGTGATTCATTTAATTGTCTTATCGATCTAAGTTTTATTTTCCAAGCGATACATAGCCGACGGGCAGAGTAGTGAGACTAAGTTGACTAAAGGCCTTCACACTTTAAACTAGATACATCACAGAGGAGAAATACTCAACCACAGGGAAATCATATAGAGACTGGTAGGACTAGTGCTTAATAACAACTCAAGGATCAATTAGTGGTGAAACAAAGAGTCTGGAGGAGAAACGTGGGGTTCACACATCCCAGCTAGAGCTAGACCGTTGAGAGTGACAAGGCAAAAGACCTCTCTACGCGGACAACGTATCGATACAGAAAGAGAGGCAGGGCTACGCGAGCGGTCCTGGTTATACCGAGGTAACCTGAAGTGTCTATAGTGCCCTGTCCAATCCAGGGAACGGGACGCTAACCACCTCTAGCACCCCGCTGCCGGCCAAGGGGCGGGGCTGAAGGTTTCGTATCGCGACACTGTTTAATCAGCTTCTTGATATGCCATACTTGTCAGGTGGATGGATTATCTTGGCAAATGAGAACTGCTCACTAACAGGAATGTAAACAAATTTGTGTACCAAGTTTGAGAGAAACAAGCTTTTTGTGCATATTGAACATTTCTGGGATCTTTTATTTCAGCTCATGAAATATAGGACCAACACTTTACATGCTGGATTTATATTTTTGTTCTGTGTAATAGTCAAATCATAGTGTAAAAGCAGGTGTAATGGCTTTCTTCCTGTGAAGGAGAGACGGACCAAAACGCAGCGGGGTTAGAGTTCATGTTATTTTAATAAGGTAACTCAACATGAACAGAATACAAAACAATAAACGTGAAAACTGAAACAGTCCTAACTGGTGCAGAAAACACAAAGACAGGAAACAATCACCCACAAACCCCAACACAAAACAAGCTACCTAAATATGGTTCCCAATCAGAGACTATGACTAACACCTGCCTCTGATTGAGAACCAGGCCAAACACAGAAACAGACAAACTAGACACACAACATAGAATGCCCACCCAGCGCACGTCCTGACCAACACTAAAACAAGGAAAACACACAAGAACTATGGTCAGAACGTGACAGCAGGTGAGCTGGTTCTACTATTTTTTCTGTTGCAATTTTGTGGTGGGAAACTGAGTGTGTTGAGAATACAGCAACACATCAACCCTATTAGCCATGGATGGGTGGATGGGCTGGAAATGTTGTAAGTTCCAATGTTTTGTTAAGCTTGCATTCAAATGCCCCTCCCGGTTGCACACAACACGCTTCCATTACTGCTTTCACAAGAGGAGTTATGGCTGATTTTAATAGGAAGTTGTCGTACCCTGTTACAGTCAACCTTGTTACTTTAATTGTCACCTTTTTAGAGTTATTTTTAATTTAAGCTCTGGAGATGTTTGATTGTAAAACTGAATGTGCTCTTTATGACAATGTTAACATTAGGTGAAATAAATAGGGGCTTTATTCAATCTGTAAAGATATTGCACTAGAAATGTAAAGGTAGTTTTTCAATTGAGACAACATATACAGCACTCACACTGGATGCAGTCTCCACAAAAGTGGGAACATTTCCTTTAAATTTCAATCACGATGTGAAGCTGAACTTCTGTGATTCGGATTGAATAGAGCCCTCATTCTTTAAAAAAAGTATAATATCATAAAGGCACTATTTATGGAACGAACTAGCTAAGAGGGATAACGCACAAACAAATAGGTGCTCAGCCGGAAACTCAGAAACATACAACAGAAGACATACTTTCATATACACAAGTGTACACGCACAGATACAGACAGGTACAGACAGATACAGACAGGTACAGACAGATACAGACAGGTACAGACAGGTACAGACAGGTACAGACAGATACAGACAGGTACAGACAGGTACAGACAGGTACAGACAGGTACAGCCAGGTACAGCCAGGTACAGACAGGTACAGACAGGTACAGACAGGTACAGACAGATACAGACAGGTACAGACAGATACAGACAGGTACAAACAGGTACAGACAGGTACAGACAGGTACAGACAGGTACAGACAGGTACAAACAGATACAAACAGGTGCAGACAGGTACAGACAGGTACAGACAGGTACAGACAGGTACAGACAGGTACAGACAGGTACAGACAGATACAGACAGGTACAGCCAGGTACAGCCAGGTACAGACAGGTACAGACAGGTACAAACAGGTACAGACAGGTACAGACAGATACAGACAGGTACAGACAGGTACAGACAGGTACAGACAGATACAGACAGGTACAGACAGATACAGACAGGTACAGACAGGTACAGACAGGTACAGACAGGTACAGACAGATACAGACAGGTACAGCCAGGTACAGCCAGGTACAGACAGGTGCAGACAGGTGCAGACAGGTACAAACAGGTACAGACAGGTACAGACAGGTACAAACAGGTGCAGACAGGTACAAACAGATGCAGACAGGTACAGCCAGGTACAGACAGGTGCAGACAGGTACAAACAGGTACAGACAGGTACAGACAGGTACAAACAGGTACAGCCAGGTACAGACAGGTACAGACAGGTACAGACAGGTACAGACAGGTGCAGACAGGTACAAACAGGTGCAGACAGGTACAGACAGGTACAAACAGGTACAGACAGGTACAGACAGGTACAAACAGGTACAGCCAGGTACAGACAGGTACAGACAGGTACAGACATGTACAGACAGGTACAGCCAGGTACAGCCAGGTACAGACAGGTGCAGACAGGTACAAACAGGTACAGACAGGTACAGACAGGTACAAACAGGTACAGCCAGGTACAGACAGGTACAGACAGGTACAGACAGGTACAGACAGGTGCAGACAGGTACAAACAGGTGCAGACAGGTACAAACAGATGCAGACAGGTACAAACAGGTGCAGACAGGTGCAGACAGGTACAAACAGGTACAGACAGGTACAAACAGGTACAGACAGGTACAGACAGGTACAGACAATACATCATGCCAGCTTGGACAGTTTTAACGTTTTTTTATCCCAATTGAGTGTGTGACTCTTTAGGCTTTAACACTAGCAGGTTGCTATGGAGAGGACGTACCCGTCACCCCTCACCTTTATCAACCCGCCCCATGGAGATACATGGCCCAAATGTATGTGGACACCTGCTCGTCAAATATCTCATTCCCAGAGCATGGACATTAATATGGAGTTGGTCCTCCCTTTGCTGCTATACCAGCCTCCACTCTTCTGGGAAGGCTGTCCACTAGATGTTGGAACATTCCTTCCCAAGTTGGAAGCACATAATTATCTAGAATGTCATTGTATGCTGTAGTGTTAAGATTTCCCTTCACTAGAACTAAGGGGCCGAGTTTGGAACTCGGTAGTGAGTGTTGCAACTGAGGACAGACAGTTAAGAAATTATCTTGCGTTGCAAAAATATTAGAGTAACTGGCAAACGCTCAGCTAAGAACTTTTTTAACGTCAAATGATATTATTGTGTACCAGCCTGGTTTTAGACCTGGTCATACAGTAGCACTGTTTCAGCAGCTACGATTCTCTTAAATTATATATTCAATTGCATCATTGTGCTGCCATATTTATAGACCTATCCAAGGCCTTTGACAATGTCAACCATTCCCTACTCATCTTGCAAGCGGTTTGGGAACCATCTGTCAGACAGGACACTACGTGCTTTCTGATGGTGTCAAGTTACCTTAATATTACTAAAGGTGTCCCAAAAGGGTCGATTTTGGGACCTGTCCTCGTTACTACTGATATAAATTATTAAAAAACCTGTAACATTAATCTGTACTTATGTTATGCTTTTGCCCCTATGGCTGACCAGGCTATGTTGGAGCTGCAATCAGATTTTGTCATTATGCAGAAAGTTCGTTTTGATTTAAAAATTGGTACTTTAATGTCTAATTCTCATAGAAATATTTCAGATGGCTTACACATTTATGCATTGAATGGTTCCTTCATCGGGCAGGTTCCTGCCTATAAATATCTGGGCTTTTGAATTGACAATAAATAGATGTTTAAAAAACATACGGATGAGCTAGTTAAGAAGCTGAGATTTAATTAAACTAGGCTTCTTTTATAGAAATACTATAGACCATGCCTCTCCCTAAACAGAAGGAATTAGATTGTACAATCAACCATGGTGACACCGTTTATCGGAATGCAGCAGCTACTACTCTTAAACTTTTGGATGCCGTCTACCATAGCACCCTTCACTTTATTACTTTGCTTACTGCTCCAACAGATCCCCAGATGACACAATCTCTATTGCAATCAACACTGCCCTTTCCACCTGGACAAAAGGAACACCTACGTGAGAATGCTATCCATTGACTACAGCTCAGCGTTCAACACAATAGTGCCCTCAATGCTCATCGCTGAGCTAAGGACAATGGGACTAAACACCTCCCTCTGCAACTGGATCCAATCCAGGCGGTAAGGGTTTGCAATCCTCATTCTTGTAAGGTGGATGGATTCAATGGGGCTGTAGTGGAGCAGGATGAGAGCTTCAAGCTTCACATCACCAAAAAACTGTCATGTTCCAAACACACCAAGACAGTCATGAAGAGGGCACGACAACGCCTATTACCCCTCAAGAAACATGGGTATGGGTCCTCAGATCCTCAGAATTCTACAGCTGCACCATCGAGAGCATCCTGACTGGTTTCATCACCGCCTGGTATGGCAACTGCTCGGCCTCCAACCGCAAGGCGCTACAGAGGGTAGTGCGTACGGCCCAGTACATCACTGGAGCCAAGCTTCCTGCCACCCGGGACATCTATACCAGGCGATGTCAGATGAAGGCCCTAATAATTGCCAAAGACTCCAGCCACCCTAGTCATAGACTGTTCTCTCTGCTACCGCACTGCAAGCGGTACCGATGCACCAAGTCTGAAACCAAGGGGAACATGAACAGCTTTTACCCCCAAGCTGTAAGACTGCTAAATAGTTAGTAGACCAAATAGCTACACAGACTAATTAACAATCTGCATTGACCCTTAATGCACTAACTTTTTTGACTTATACACTGCTGCTACTGTTTATTATCTGTCACTTTATTACTAGTTCTACGTACATACTGTAGCTACCTCAACTACATCGTACCCCTGCACATCGACTCTGTACTTGTACCCCGTGTATATAACCAAGTTATCGTTGCCCATTTTGTATTTATTATGACTTTTATTACGTGTTTTACTTTTCTGCTATTTCTCTATTTCCCTTCCCTCTGCATTGTTGGGAAGGGCCCGTAAGTAACGTTAGCTAGCGAACTTCCGTTCATCAGTGCTCCGTACATTTGACCTTATTTTAGCGGCCAACATTTTTTATACTTCCAGGTCAACTGTAATATTAATACCATTGTAAAGCACAATTGCTCACCGTTCCAGCTAAATCAATGATGAGACCTTCACGCTGCCCGTCTCTCCATGATTGAATAAGGCAATGGAGCTCCGCCCGGGTCTTATACAAAATGTTAGAGGGGGAAGCGAAGGCTACTGACGTGAAAGTGAAAAGGGAAGATATGTTGTGTGGAGAAACTGCTTTTTTCACATGATTTGTCCAACTTATCACCTCTAAATTACACTTCAAAAAGTTTATCTAACGTGTCATTATATTCCTATTTGAAGGTTAGGGTTTTTTAGGGCGGCACTAAAGTTATCTTCACAAGTAAACTGTGGCTGTCACGGCTCGCAGTGATGACGTAAAAAATGCACTATTGCTTGTGAAAAGATTTGTATTATTCATATTTTTCAGGGGGTGCCCTCAGCACCACTACTTCCCACAGCTATGGGCCCTGCTCCTTTTGTCTGACATGGCTGTAGCCTATATAATTTGAGCTTTACAATGGCACATGACTCTGTTTGATGGTTTTATATGCATTAGAATTATTCTTCCGGTTTTGGTTGGAAATACCGTTTTATCAGGGAGAAAAGTGATTTATTCTCGGGATGGAACATTTGTAAAATAACCCCCCAAAAAAACACATAATAAAAATAATTGTACCAAGGAGAGCAGACTAGCATGTTAGAAAACATAGATGGAGATAGGATCTTTAATGTTATAGAGCAAGAGTTTGTGTTTATGGTTATTGTTGTTCAATAAAAGCCTCAAATGAAAGTGTGAAAGTACTCGGTCAGTATCTTTCTGTTTTATATCATCATGTTACTCGTGCAAAATATGCACTAAACTCTCCAAAGAATTGACATAGGAGAGGGATAACACATAAACAAATGGGTGCTCAGTCTGAAACAGATAGCATAAGATACAAGACATGCTTTCAGACACACAAACACAAAATAACCATTTCCGTTGAAACCAGGGCATGTGCAGCTGGTTCAGGACCTTGTCACCGTGTACCCTTTGACCTCCCAGACAGCCCTAGAGACTGCCAAGGACACCAAAGTGGAGAAGATCGTCAGCAAGCCATTTACAATTACCCCCCCCCCTCTTGTACACTGAAGCTACTCAATGTTTGTTTGTTACCTATGCATAGTCACTTCGCCCCCACCTACAGTTGAAGTCAGAAGTTTACATACACTTAGGTTGGAGTCATTCAAACTCGTTTTCAACCACTCCACAAATTTCTTGTTAACAAAATAGTTTTGGCAAGTCGGTTAGGACATCTACTCTGTGCATGACACAAGTAATTTTTCCAACAATTGTTTACAGACAGATTATTTCACTTATAATTCACTGTATCACAATTCCAGTGGGTCAGAAGTTTATACACACTAAGTTGAGTGTGCCTTGAAACAGCTTGGAAAATTCCAGAAAATAATGTCATGGCTTTAGAAGCCTCTGATAGGCTAGTTTACCTCATTTGAGTCAATTGAAGGTGTACCTGTGGATGTATTTCAAGGCCTACCTTTAAACTCAGTGCCTCTTTGCTTGACATCATGTAAAAATCAAAAGAAATCAGCCAAGACCTCAGAAAGAAATTGTAGACGTCCACAAGTCTGGTTCATCCTTGGAAGAAATTTCCAAAAACCCAAAGGTACGACGTTCATCTGTACGAACAATTGCAAGCAAGTATAAACACCCTGGGACCACACAGCCGTCACACCACTCAGAAAGAAAGACGCGTTCTGTCTCCTAGAGATGAACGTATTTTGGTGCGAAAAGTGCAATCCTAGAACAACAGCAAAGGACCTTGTGAAGATGCTGGAGGAAACAGGTACAAAGGTATCTATTTCCACAGTAAAACAAGTCCTATATTGACAACCTGAAAGGCCGCTCAGCAAGGAAGAAGCCACTGCTCCATAACCGCCATTAAAAAAGCTAGACTACGGTTTGCAACTGCACATGGGGACAAAGGTTGTACTTTTTGGAGAAATGTTCTCTGGTCTAATGAAACAAAAATAGAACTGTTTGGCCTCATTTGACCATCATTTTGTTTGGAGGAAAAAGGGGGAGGTTTGCAACCAAAGAACACCATCCCAACCATGAAGCACGGAGGTGGCAGCATCATGTTGTGTGGGTGATTTGCTGCACGAGGGCCTGGTGCACTTCACAAAATCGATAGCATCATGAGGGAGAAAAATTATATGGATATATTGAAGCAACATCTCAAGACATTAGTCAGGAAGTTAAAGCTTGGTCGCAAGCTTGGTCTTCCAAATGGACAATGACCCCAAGCATACTTCCAAAGTTGTGAAAAAATGGCTTAAGGACAACAAAGTCAAGGTATTGGAGTGGCCATCATATGTAAACTTCCGACTTCAACTGTACATGTACAAATTACCTCAACTAGCCTGTACCCCTGCACACTGACTCGGTACCGGTGCCCCCTGTATAGAGCCTCTTTATTCTTATTGTGTTACTTTTTATTATTACTTTTTATTTTAGCATACTTGGGAAATATTTTCTTCTTCTTGAACTGCGCTGTTGGTTAAGGGCTTGTAAGTAAGCATTTCACGGTAAAATCTACACTTGTTGCATTCAGCGCATATGGCAAATAAAGTTTGATTTGATCTGAGAATCTCACAACCGAGCATTTTCATCTCCTCCTCTCTCTCCTTTGTTCCATTCTCGAGGGCGCAGAGAGGGAGGTGGTCAACAGTTTAATAAAATACACTATGTTTCGTTGTGAAACCATGTTGGTATCAATGTTCCCGAACAGATTTCACTTGGCTTCCCAAATGAAGCCCTGGGTAGCTGCAGGAACAGGGTTGGAGAGCCCATGGCATACAGAGTTTGGGTGGAATATCACCTGTCGTGCAACAAGTGCCTGCATGCTTCTCAAACAGTGGTTGATGCCTGGAGTGAAATAGGCCCAGACATTTTTATATATGCAATCCTGTGTGAAAGAAGAGTTTTGATGGTTGTCACTAAAAAGAGGAGGATCCCAGCTGCTACTATATTTATTTCTCAGCTGCTACTAAACACAGGATCCACTATAAAACCGCAGTAGCCTATCCGGGGGAAAGTGGCCTCCATTCCCTATTCAAGTGCCTTGTTTCCACTGCCCCTGTTCCTGATAATGAGCCATTCTAAGTCTAAACTAATTTGACATATTAGTAAAGACAATATTACATTGAGAATAGTGTTACAATGGGAATTTTAAGGTTTGTGCTTTTCTTGTAACTAATTTCTTTGTTCAATTCATGTGCTGTTCTATAAACCAATTTCTGTGTTCATGCAAGTGGTTGACTGAACAAATCCTCCTCTTAACAGTAACTAGAAATTGGCAGTACACCCAGACCTTGTTTTGAGAACAAACTAAAGATATCTCAGTTTCAATGTCTCAGCTTAGAGAGGAGAAGCCTCGTGAGGTGTTGGTCTGTCACATGTTATGAAACAGTATTGGTCGGTCACATGAATGAGACAAAACGGTAATGATTAATGAATTATGCTAAGTCATGCAAATATAATTTGTCTGTGTATAGCCATTTATAAGACAACTGCCTGGTCTGCCCAGAGAGAGCTCCTGATTGACATGTGTATTATGGTGTATTGAGTTTGTTGGAACCTCTCCAGCGTGCTGACGAATAAACCATGATTCATTGAAGATAGACTTCGAGTGTCCCTGTGTAAGAATTTCCACGACAGGGTGATAATATGATCACTTGATGAGAGAACAGCCTGAGGCAAGAAAGAGAGCGCAAGCTTTTTTTGAGATATTCTAAAATCAATATCCTATAGTCGCATCATGCAGCCCATACATGTTTTGATTTCTAAGACATTCTAAGGTTTGTATAATTCACAACTAAATTAGCCAAATAACATAAAATCGAGCATATAGGACATATTTCAAATGATAACTTTTACACTCAACATAGCCACTTCATATGTGCACTTGCCCCAGAATGGAAAAAAAATCTGTTATATTTTATTCAGCTAAGTTCAATTATATTGTTACTATAAAATCATATAAAATAAAATAAAATAATGGCATGGAACTTATAAGCATATCTTGTCTGCTAATTGAACTAGCCTACAGCCTATGGTATGGATGCATAGACAGAAAACATACAGGAGTAGACTGACTCATATTCTGTTCATCTGAAATACATTTTCTTCATATAATAATGTTTCTTAAAACCTGCCTAAAATAAATAATGGATGTATTGTGATGATGTATATTTTTATTAGACTTTTAAATGTAGATGTTCCTTAGGTGCACATCAGAGGCTTGTATGCATGGAGGCCTGGAGATGCTGAACGTGTTTGTTAATTAACAGTCAATTACCGTAAGACCAGCAGACATTTGCATGACAATAACTGCCGGACAAAATGTCAATACTGACACAGCCCTAAATGCGCTCTCTATCTACTTCTATGGGTGTAAAGGACATATGAATGCTCTTCAGACAGACAGCCTCGAATAACAGTGGACAGGACATCAACTTCGTAAATAATTTATTCTAGACAAAGAGGAACAATACATAAACGGTAAGCAGCTACAGCACAACTAACTAACTTCATCAATTATAACAGGAACCACAGGAGCATATTGAATCTGTTGGTACAGGCTGCATTGTATTGATCTTTTCACAGTAAATGTGGAATCAAGAATTATAGAAAAGAAATGACATGCAAAGAGCCAATCTTTCATTTTTGCTTGGTCTGTTGCTTAACGGGTTATTGATTAAGTGCCATTTCTCATTGATTGCAGTGGCCTACACCCTGCTGGCATTATAATCGACCTAATGAACTTTGTGCCAAAAATAATGGTCTTTCTGTTTTCTCCCCCTGTGTTTTGAGGGTATTTTAATACATCTCTTTTACCATTTGGAAATGAAAACACTTTATGTATCTAGTTCCCCCATTTGAAGTAATTTGACACTTATAGTATAGTCCAAAGTTTCATCAAGCTTTTAACTGTACAAACTTGTTGGATGCATTTGCAGTTTGTTTTGATTGTGTTTTGGATTATATTTTGCCCAATAGTAACTGAATTCTGAATCCTTTATTGTGTCATTTGAGTCACTTTTATTGTAAGAATAGAGCATAAACAATGTAATTGTAAACCAACACTTTTTACTCTCTGATTATGGTTAACATTTTCATTTTGTCCAATGTGAGTAATTCTGTTGTTGAAGTACATTAGATCAATAAAGCAGGCTGATCACTAGAAATAGACTTTGGACATTTGAAACGGCCCTGAGAACGTTGATATATGCAGCCTTCGGCGCTCACCAATTTTTTTAACTCTTGCCGAGCACTCATGCAACTAATGATGCTCAGGGTCAAAGTGCGCTGAACAGACTAAAGCATGCTGCGCTGACCACTGCTCTACGACAGTTCATAATGCTCTTGCAAGCCATGAGAATACTTGATGATACTTGATGGAAACGGTGCATTCTTTTTAATTGTTTTGTTTTAAGCTTATCCCAAGCCATATCCCTAACCTAAACCACTCGGCATGAATACCTAAGCTTAACCCTTTGAGTTGTTTCTGTTTTAACTGTGTAACCATGTGGAATTAATGCTTCCATAATATGTCGAATATGCAAGTGAAACTAGGAGATCTTGTTGCAATAAAACTACAGTACTCCAGCATGTGTCAAACCTTCGTACGCTGAAAAGTCTTGTTAGTGCATAGGTCAAATTAGCGTTTTAATTTACTGTCTATTTCAGCTTCAGACAAAAGCTAATATTTCACAAAATGTATTTTGTTGCATTAATAATAACTTACCAAAACACATAAATATATTGAAACAAGTTAGACGGATGGTTGAGTTTCTGTTATCTTATCTGTTATGGTGTAATATCAAAGTAGCAGTCATATACAGTGCCTTGCAAAAGTATTCGGCCCCCTTGAACTTTGCCACCTTTTGCCACATTTCAGGCTTCAAACATAAAGATATAAAACTGTATTTTTTTGTGAAGAATCAACAACAAGTGGGACACAATCATGAAGTGGAACGACATTTATTGCATATTTCAAACTTTTTTAACAAATCAAAAACTGAAAAATTGGGTGTGCAAAATTATTCAGCCCCTTTACTTTCAGTGCAGCAAACTCTCTCCAGAAGTTCAGTGAGGATCTCTGAATGATCCAATGTTGACCTAAATGACTAATGATGATAAATACAATCCACCTGTGTGTAATCAAGTCTCCGTATAAATGCACCTGCACTGTGATAGTCTCAGAGGTCCGTTAAAAGCGCAGAGAGCATCATGAAGAACAAGGATCACACCAGGCAGGTCCGAGATACTGTTGTGAAGAAGTTTAAAGCCGGATTTGGATACAAAAAGATTTTCCAAGCTTTAAACATCCCAAGGAGCACTGTGCAAGCAATAATATTGAAATGGAAGGAGTATCAGACCACTGCAAATCTACCAAGACCTGACCGTCCCTCTAAACGTTCAGTTCACACAAGGAGAAGACTGATCAGAGATGCAGCCAAGAGGCCCATGATCACTCTGGATGAACTGCAGAGATCTACAGCTGAGGTGGGAGGCTCTGTTCATAGGACAACAATCAGTCGTATATTGCACAAATCTGGCCTTTATGGAAGAGTGGCAAGAAGAAAGCCATTTCTTAAAGATATCCATAAAAAGTGTCGTTTAAAGTTTGCCACAAGCCACCTGGGAGACACACCAAACATGTGGAAGAAGGTGCTCTGGTCAGATGAAACCAAAATTGAACTTTTTGGCAACAATGCAAAACGTTATGTTTGGCGTAAAAGCAACACAGCCCATCAACCTGAACACACCATCCCCACTGTCAAACATGGTGGTGGCAGCATCATGGTTTGGGCCTGCTTTTCTTCAGCAGGGACAGGGAAGATGGTTAAAATTGATGGGAAGATGGATGGAGCCAAATACAGGACCATTCTGGAAGAATGACCTGAAAAAGACCTGAGACTGGGACGGAGATTTGTCTTCCAACAAGACAATGATCCAAAACATAAAGCAAAATCTACAATGGAATGGTTCAAAAATAAACATATCCAGGTGTTAGAATGGCCAAGTCAAAGTCCGGACCTGAATCCAATCGAGAATCTGTGGAAAGAACTGAAAACTGCTGTTCACAAATGCTCTCCATCCAACCTCACTGAGCTCGAGCTGTTCTGCAAGGAGGAATGGGAAAAAATTTCAGTCTCTCGATGTGCAAAACTGATAGAGACATACCCCAAGCGACTTACAGCTGTAATCGCAGCTGTAAGTAGGTGGCGCTACAAAGTATTAACTTAAGGGGGCTGAATAATTTTGCACGCCCAATTTTTCAGTTTTTGATTTGTTAAAAAAGTTTGAAATATCCAATAAATGTCGTTCCACTTCATGATTGTGTCCCACTTGTTGTTGATTCTTCACAAAAAAATACAGTTTTATATCTTTATGTTTGAAGCCTGAAATGTGGCAAAAGGTGGCAAAGTTCAAGGGGGCCGAATACTTTCGCAAGGCACTGTAACTTAATGTAAAGCCACAGAAAACCAGTAGCTGCCTGGCACTTTATGGTAGGAAAATTATTTCCAATCAATCAAATTTATCATGGTATATTATTGAGGGGGTCAAATTGACCTGTCTCTAATATTGGGGGGGTGGGGTCATGACCCCTTGTCCCACCTGTAAGTTGTGCACCTGCACACACAAGTAATATCTAACCATTTTACAACATATACCCAATACACACAAATCTAAGTAAAGGAATGTAATTAAGAATATATAAATATATGGACAAGCAATGTCAGAGCGGCATAGACGAAGAGAGTAGAATAGTATAGAATACAGTATATATACATATACGATGAGTAATGCAAGATATATAAACATTATTTAAGTGGCCAGTGATTCCATGTCTATAAATATAGGCAGTAGCCTCTAAGTGCTAGTGATGGCTATTTAACAGTCTGATGGCCTTGAGTTAAAAGCTGTTTTTCCATCTCTCGGTCCCAGCTTTGATGCACCTGTACTGAACTCACATTCTGAATGATAGTGAGGTGAACAGGCAGTGGTTGTTGTATTATCTTTTTGGCCTTCCTGTGACATCGGGTGCTGTAGGTGTCTTGGAGGGCAGGTAGTTTGCCCACGGTAATGCGTTGGGCAGACCGCACCACCATCTGGAGAGCCCTATTGTTGCGGCGGTGCAGTTGCCGTAACAAGCGATGATACAGCCCGATAGGATGCTCTCAATTGTGCATCTGTAATAGTTTGTGAGGGTTTTAGGTGCCAAGCCAAATTTCTTCAGCCTCCTGAGGTTGAAGAGACACTGTCTGTTTGGGTGGACCATTTCAGTTTGTCAGTGATGTGTAACCTGAGGAACTTGAAGCTGTCCACCTTCTCCACTGTGGTCCCGTCGATGTAGATAGGGGGGTGCTCCATATGCTGTTTCCTGAAGTCCACAATCATCATTTACTTGGAGTGATGTGTACAGGGTAGGTTTCTTGACACATTTCTTAACTGGCATTTTATAATATCATATTGTAATTGTAATTTATTAGATGTATTATTTTCTTGCATTTAAGTATATACTGTTATAACTAAGTACTGATCTTCCTACCTTTGTCCTGTTTAACTGCCAGTATCAAATGTCTGCCTGTGTTGAATGTTATGGTTAAAGTTTGCTGCCAGACTTCGCCGAGGACACACTGATAATGTATCTGTGACACTGTGTGCTTCTGTAGCCGCTGATGTTGTGACTTCCTACAAGCCTTTGGGGCTGGTAGTTAGTGAAAACTCGGGAAGTGTGTAATTAATATCTTAGGGCCTTCTCAGAAAAGAGCCTATTCAACATTTTCTCTGCTTCTGTGTTGGAGGTATCTCCCTGTTGCAACTTATAATTGAACAGAAAATATTTTTATTGAAGTTATCCCTGACTGCTCTCCTTTTCGTTCAGCTGGAAACTCCAGTTACATATATTATATATCATTGTAATCAGTAGACTTCAGGGAACATAACTTTTTTTGCAGTGTTAAAGGTAACTTTGTATTTAATACATCACTTTCAAAGTAAGGAAATACCAATTTGTACAGCAATGTAAAATACATGTTTATCATTGTTGCAATCTTCAAGGTAAAAACAAAGACAATATGGATTTAGTTGTTAATTAGATGTGTTCCACAAACCAATACAAACATTTAAGCTATTTAGAGGTTGTGTAGACCCAACACAGGGGAAGCCATTACACAAAATGTAAAAGAGTGCAAATGCATTTTCAGCATACTGACCAAGGCTTAGCTAAAATGACACTCTATCAGGTTTTGTTCAGCACCTATTTTCACACTTCTATACCAAATCAAAAAAATGTTCTAGCTTATCTACTGGACTAAGAGAAGAAGGTTTTTTTTAAATATTATTATTTTTAAATGACGTAAAATACATCATGGAGGACTTGTGTCCTTGAGACATATATTTTCCTTGTAAGGGGAGGGATCCCTGTACTGAATTTCTGGACTCTCGCTCAGACAGGGGGCATGATGTTTCAACGTTTGCAACTTCAATCCCTTGTTATAGCGCCACCATGTGGCCATTTCACATGGCATTGCATGAAAGAGTATGGCCCATGAGCCTTTACCATCATGCCAAGTTGCACCCACCTCGGCCTTACGTGATCCTTTCAACTCATCCTGTGGTATATGATCCAATTCTTAGCTATTTTATAACATCTCAAATTCATCACTTTACTTAAGCCGGTGTCTGTGAACACTCTATAAGGGCATATGACATGGTTCCGACAACCATCATTCCATTCAATGTAAGAATGTGGCACAGAGGTTGGTAAATTACATAACACCTTGTTATAACATCTGGTATGCAGGCGTTATGTAGCATGTACGCCTGTGTAATAGCAGCAGTGGTGGAAAAAGTACCCAATTATCATACTTGAGTAAAGGTAAAGATACCTTTAATAGAAAATGAAAATAGAAAAAGTAAAAAATCTCCCAGTAAACATTATACTTGAGTAAAAGTCAAAGTATTTGGTTTAAAACATGCTTATGTATCATTAAGCCAACCAGATGGCACCATTTTCTTGTTTGTTTTTTAAATTTACGGATAGCCAGGGGCAACCTCCAACATTCAGACA
Source organism: Oncorhynchus masou masou (assembly GCF_036934945.1). Classification (NCBI taxonomy): domain Eukaryota; kingdom Metazoa; phylum Chordata; class Actinopteri; order Salmoniformes; family Salmonidae; genus Oncorhynchus; species Oncorhynchus masou. The sequence goes on along the minus strand of NC_088241.1, from coordinate 7,565,206 downwards.
TTATTTACAAATGAAGCCTGTGTGTTTAATGAGCCCACCAAATCAGAGGCAGTAGGGATGACCAGAGATGTCTGTTGATAAGTGTGTGAATTGGACCATTTTCCTGTCCTGCTAAGCATCCAAAATGTAAAGAGGTCTTTTGGGAGTAAAAAGTAGAATATTTTTAGAATATTAGAATATTTTCTTAAATAATGTAGTGAAGTAATAGTCAAAAATATATATAAATAGTAAAGTACAGATACCCACAAAAACTACTAAGTAGTATTTAGTAGTACTTTTACTACTAAGCAGTAAAATATTTTGACTTTACACCACTGAATAGCAGTTGTTATTAACAGGTGGCATTAGAGCGTATGACAAAAGGATGAACAGTATTCTATAACATTCATTATAACTAGGTTTATAAAATTGTATGCTGTTAGCCACAACTATTTAATTAAGCAATAAGGCACTTGAGGTGAAAACATAGGTACAGTACAACACCGCCTCGCGTGCCTTATTGCTTTTATATAGCATTTACCAACATATTATAATGACAATGAATGACACATTTTCATGAAACTTTATTTTGATAAGTCAATTCATACAATTGAATTCTTCCACCAGAGGAAATAGTCCGGACAGAAATCTGGTAGTTAGTTATTTTGGCTATCCGGATACCTTAAAGCCCAACACCTGGGTAAAAAAAAAACAGGTTGGCCCAGTGCAGTAAAAACGTGATTTTTCTGTGTTTTAAATATATGAGGATGTAACAATACTGCGAAATTGTGAAAATAATGATAATGCCGATTTAGTGTAAGAGCTGTATGAAAATTCAGTCTGTTTTGGCATACCTGGTGATTTCAACGATGATGCATTATTTCGTCTGGCCAGAAAACTTTGACAAAAAGCCAGGATATGTCTAACTAAAGATCCAATATTGTGTGTGTGTGTGTGTGTGTGTTTAATGTACAGGGGGAAACTATGGCTATTATTTGAGACCCTCTTAAAACCTGGCTAAATCAGGGTCATGTGGAGGGTTTCTTGGTCGTCTCATACAAACCTACTTTGAAACAAAATGATACACTTCACACAGGGCATAAAATAAATAAGACACCTGCACCATGTCAGATATACTGTAGACTTGAAATGTATTCCGTTTTGAGTTTGCATCCCAATATTACACTTTATTTACATCTCAGAAGACTGAAATATAACAAAACCGTTTGACGTAGAAACACTGGATTTGAAATGAAGAATATTAATAACTTTCTACTCATGTGGCCACTAGAGGGCGCTTTTGTCATTCGACTGCAGGAATGGAACTGCCCTCACATTCACATGAAAGATCAAGTGAGGATGTCTAATGGACAGCAATGAGGGTATCAGTTTGATTACCAGGCCTGTAGAGTGAAACTCTATACGGTAGCTGAAGGAGAAGAATATACAGACCAGACTTTAGGAGTGGACTACGGGCTTGAAGAATGGCCGGTTTTTCACAAGGTTGTGTGTCCTGAACTGAGAGTTATCACAAAGGGATATAGTGTGTTCACGGGCTACGAGACCCGATGGAAAGGTACCCCTGTGTCAGGGTCGTCATAAGGAGGAGACCAAGGCGCAGCGTGATAAGCGTACATTCTAATTTATTAAACGAATGCAACACTGAACAAAACTATACAAAATAACAAAACGAACCGTGAAGCAATATGACTAGTGCGAACAGGCAACTAAACATAGAATAACAACCCACAAAATACCCAAGGAATATGGTTACCTAAATATGGTCCCCAATCAGAGACAACGATAAACAGCTGCCTCTGATTGAGAACCAATCTCGGCAACCATAGACATATAAACACCTAAACTAGAGACACCCCCAGACATACAAAAAAACTAGATAATACAAAAACTAAACACACCACCCTTGTCACACCCTGACCTAACCAAAATAATAAAGAAAACAAAGATAACTAAGGTCAGGACGTGACACCCTGACTCCTCAGGAAGAGTATTTCACAGGGTGAAAATACAAAGAAAGAATGTGGATGCGTGGAGTTCTATATCAGCAACGAGGAAACCCGCAACCCAAACATTCGTGATGGTGGACTGACTAGGGATTTTATGTTGCGCATGCTTATTCCTTTTAAAAGTTGGGATCTAATGGAATTGAAACTGTTAGAGTTGTCGGACGCTCTTTTTGTACAGAGCCAACAGCGGCAGAACATTGTTCAGCTAAGGAAGTATATAATATATACAAATCCTGAGGATTATGATTCAAAGGAACCCTAAGAAGGAACATCATCAGAAGGGTCAGCCCCTGAAGAAAACTAAGAGCGCGGCTGCGTTAACCTCGCCCTGATTCCCAAAGGACTGGTGCAACATCAAAAGGAGTGCCCATAAAGCCTCCGGTTCTTCATTTCAGCATATACCACGGATATTCATACAACATACCAGGACTCCGATACGTCATGGGGGCCAGACCCTAAGGACTCTATGCCACGCAGCCCAACATTCTACTCCCCCCAGGCAAGATTCCGACACCTCCTACATGTACACAGCCTGAGGATGTGTTTGATGGGGTGGTCAGTACTATGTTTCTGTAGCCACATTTTTAGACGTGGTGATTGGAGAGTATATAAGAGAAAAATGCATCGGTTGTGAGATGAATCACCCTAGCCAGCGCCATCATCCATGCCGATACGAGCCCCCAAGATACTACTTCTTCAACCATTTTGAAGAGCTGGTGAAAAGACTGTGGTCCTGTAGGTTTATACCTTCGCTGGTCAGAGCCCTGGAGTCTATGGGTCTTGTGCCGTCTATTCCCAGAGTTTACGGGGTAACTGAGGCTTTCCTAAATGGACTGAAGGAGGCGATCTACATCCACGAGAAACTCAAAGAAATCCGACATACCCTGGTGGATGACAACAAATACAGGGAAGCTGTGGTGGCTGATGTGATGACTTTCTGGCTCAATAAACCCCAAGAGACCGAGTGACTATACTTATTTGTTATTTACTGGCTCGGTAGCTATATGCATACGATGTTAGAGAGAATAAATACATTTTTTCTTTTGAGAGAAAATACAAATGTTATGCATCAAATTATTGGAAAAAAGTGAACAATGTATTGTTCTACACAACACACAATACCTGGGCTAATGTCGAGCGTGTGCAAAAAATGAAGCAAATCATGTAAGACATACAGGTGAGAGTCTACAGTGGACACAAATGGTATCCCGTCTTGTGGATGATTCTGAAGAACTAGAAACAACCTTGTCTAAGATTTAACTTTATTTGTTTGAAACACCATTTAATTGTAACATGTATCATATTTGTTGTTTATATACTTATATAGCGGATGGGTGTGTTTTAAAAATTGAGCGACATAAGCCTGTAATTCTAAACCAAATATACAAGGTGTTGCATGCTGGGAACGTTGAGAAAGGGGTACAAGTATCCTGCAACGAATCCAGAATTGTCTGTATACGTAATACTTGATGTTTGCAAAAAATAAAAATTCAAAATGAAAATGAAATGTTTTAGTTATTTGAAAGGGGCTCATTAACGTTATTGTACCTCAGAGAGGCAAGAAGGATGGCGGAGCAGATGTTGAAAAACATTTATTATACCCCCTCTAACCCAGGGTCTTATGGGGGTAAGGAACGCTTACAGAGAGCTATAGCCAAAGAAACAGGTAGCCGGTTAAGCGCTGCTCAACTGAATGAGTGGTTAGCAGAGCAGGATGCTTATACTCTACATAAACCTGTACGAAAACAATTTCCAAGAAATAGAGTTTTTTCTACTCATCCCTTGTTCCAATTTCAGGCGGATCTATGTGACATGCAGGCCCTTGCAGATAAAAATGATGGAAATCACTACATGCTAACTAACGGTTATAGATATTTTCTCTAAAATAGCATTTGTAAGGGTCTTAAAAAATAAGAGCGGGCAGAGGTGACCCGGGCCTTTGACTCTATCTTGGAGGAAGGAGGAGCCCCCAAGAAAGTGCAGACTGTTGGTGGTAACTCATGAAGAAGCACAATATAGTACATTTTGCTACTGGCTCAGATTTGAAAGCATCAGTTGTTGAACGCTTTAACAGAACTCTGAAGGAGCGTATGTGGCGATATTTTACAGCTCACAACACGCATAGATATATTGATATAGTTCAAGAATTAGTAAAGGTGTACAACAACAGCTACCATAAGAGTATACGGATGAAGCCCTCCGAGGTCTCTTCTGAAAACTCTTTTCAAGTCTTTAAAAATCTGTATGGTCTATTTCCCCCATCGCAGTAAGAAAGAAATTGATTTTAAATTCATAGTGGGGGACTTGGTGCGTATATTCAAGTTGAGGGGTGTTTTCGACCAAAAATATGAACAAGGTTACAGCGATGAGGTGTTCGCAGTTACCAAATGTCTACCGCGCATACCCCCGGTCTACAAGTTAAAAGATTATGACGGGGAGCTTATAGAGGGATCTTTTTATGAGAAGGAATTACAGAAGTTACAGTTGGGTAAAGACAAAGTCTTTCACGTGGAGGAGATTCTAGATCAAACTAGAGAAAAGGATAAGTTCCGGTAGTTGCAACCGGGGTTCAAAACCTTCTACAGCAGCCATTATTCCTTAAGCTTTAAGACACACTGGGGCTTGTAGCATAAGTCAGAAGCCAATGGGCAATGTGGCCCCGTCAGGCAAAAGCAGTCTCTTGTCATAGACTACCCTGAATCTTTTAGTAAGTGGGGCCCTTAGTCCTTAGATGGAAGCGCTTTTTCATCCCTAACAATTTTTTTGTAGGAGCTCAAAATCTCCAAGTCACTATTCCGGTCGTTTATGAACCCCTCGACCAAGCGTGTGATTGATTCCAAGTTTACACGCAGGGCATTTTCATAGTTTTGAGTCACACCTTTGGCTTTCAACACCACGTGATTGTCTTTAGTCCTAAAAGCATAGCTTTTGGGACCACAGGAGGACCATTCTGTGATATGGTCGACATCTTCGAGTTCACTCGTTAAACCACCCAGATAGTTTCTAAGTAGGGGGTTCCAATCCCCCTGTTTGCTTACATAGACAGAGTCTGTGTCGTGGTAAAGAACCCACCTCTGAAGCTGCTCCATGAGGGTGTACAGTTCAAGTCGGCCATAGGTTGTGGTAAATGCTGCAAGAAACATATTTACATTTCCCGGGGGTAGAACTCACTTCTTGTTACGTCTCCATTGCACCAGGGCAATGTCTTGACTCAAGAATGAAAAATGTGAAATTTCGTATTGGTCCGATAAAACAAATTACAAAAATTCTTCAGGGTCTTTAATGATCGACGTTGTTAGCATATTGCATCTCTGCGAAAGCTTCCCCCAAAGAGCGTTTAAGTACAATTTTGACATATTTCTTTTGGTTTTGTTGACCTCTATTCTGTCAGGGTCAGGAAGTATGCCTTCTCTGTCGTGATAGTCTTGAATGTACTTGTCTTTACTCTCTTGACCTGTGACTGATGCAGGATAGCCTGCTTGCATCTCAAGAAGGTCTTGATGTACTCTTTAAAAAGAGTTTCTGATTTCCTGGAAAAGTTCCACACTTCAAAGATTTTGGCCACACGATACCACATCTCTAGAGCCTTAGAGAATTCAATGGTGACCCATACACCTTTCTTGATCTGAGGGATCACAAGGCTTTTCCTGGTTGTTGTTTTCACTGCAGGTGCAACAAAGGGGAAAGAAACGTTTTCCTTGAGGTTCCTTGTAAGGCAACACTGGTATAAACAAACCCCTAGGAGGGTAGACAGTTGCTTTGATCAGACCAAACTAGTTTTGGGGTAAGTCAAAGTCGCAGTGAATAATTTCAGGATGCCCCATAGGATAGCATGAGGAACTCATTACATGAGGATAAAGGGATGTAAAATCTACATATCCTATTGTCTCGTCGGGTTGCGCTGCATACCTCAATGTCAAAGCATTGGTACGGCCTCCATACAAGGCCTGTCGGAGTTCCAGGGGTTCTGGTGTGTCAAAGCTGGAAAGGAAGGCTTGAAAATGAGGATCAGACTTTTTGAGTTCAGTCCACTCATGCTCCCATATCACATACACTTTCAACCCGTAAGTAGCCTGTAAAGATTCCAATTTGTTTTGAAACTCTTGGTACATTTCCCCAAAAGTCTTATGGGTTAGGACACACATGGTCTGGAGCACAAAGCAAGATTTACAACCGTGGAAGAAACAACCGTTGTACAAAAAACACGGTCTCAACACCGTCAATCTGTGTGTATCCATCAACATGATAAGGCCCAAATGCCTTCTCACCCCTATTCAAAGCATGTTGAATAAAAATGTCTTTATCCTGGGCCAAGTACTCACTAGAGTATGACTTGAATTGGCATCGGTAGTTGTCAGGCGAGGGGATAGCTATAGATGCTGCAGGTAGAAAGTGTGTACGATAGGTTTTCATGCATGCCGATGCAATAGTTGTACAACTCCAGGGGTCAATGCCTGCATCTTTGATTACCTCTTCTCTGAATCTGAGGCATCCTTCATGAAGTATAACCACATCATTGTCACAGTATGATTCCATCTCTTTATGGAAATCAAAGGTGCTATGTCTTACTGTCTCGTACCACTTCATGAATCTCTCACGCTCTTTGGGAGACATTTGATCACACCCGTACATTTCGGGGCTGGGATAAGATCCAATATAATGTAGATTCTCCTCAGACGTGACGAAGTGGGGAAACTAACCTTTCACAGAGTTTTCAAAACCCAAGGCCTCTGGCATTTGAGCCAATCTCTGTATCTCTGGTTGAAAGCGGGGTCACTGGGTGCAACGCCTTGCTGTATCAAGGGGTGCAAAAGAAGGTAGGAGTCATAGGCTCTAGAATTGTGAAGTTTCTGTACTGGGATTTTCTAAAGCATTTTAGAAAGAGGAGTGCACAATTGGGCACTTCTGCCGACCACTTATCACCCTTGAAAGTCATGGTAGTTCCAAAAATAGGCAAATGAACCCCTGATTGCTGATTTGTCTCAAAATCATAGAACACATATTTCTTTGAAGGTTCATCTTCAGCCAAGGGCTGAATATAACACTCATGTGGCACTTCTTGAACCACTTCAGTGTCTCTGCTTTTCAAAGGCCCTTTACATATTGGGCAATGTATGATTCCACACACGAGGTTAAGGGCTGTCTATTTTAAGGTTGTAATTGCAATGGCATTCTGGACATTTCTTGTTAATGTCACAACTGCTTACAGATTTACAGGCCTTGGGGTGCCATGTTTCAATTTTGTGTTTTTTGTAACAGTAGGCCGAACGACATGTGCGGTGACAATCCACACAGGGTGTTAGGTTTAAGGGCTGCATCGAACAATTTTCATCCAGACATACTGAACAGTTATAACGGCATGAGTGCGTCCCCTTTCGGGTGTAGCTGGTATGGCAGGATGGACACACATATGGTGTGCCTAAAAACGCTGTGATGTTAGTAATGGCATAATAATGGTCGTTTTGCACATAAAAGTACAGAATCTGAGGATGAGGTTGTGGGTTGTTTTGGAATTTCAAGAGAGCTGCATTATCTCTACTGTGGTACAAAACCACAATCTTGAAGTTCAGAAAGTTTTCAATTTTGACTATGTTCGATAAAGCCAGTGCATCCTGTATACCTAGACCCACGGCAGTTTGGAGCTCTCCAGCCTTGTGTAACACCGCTAGATCTGTACATCCAGGGTTTACTAAATGTGCGAGGCCTATTGCACAGCATAGCTTATTACCAGGATTGTGAATGTTTATGAGGTATGCCCTTTTATTGCGTATGATTTCTGATTGCATTAGGCTATCTAGTTTCCTTCTCTGCCCCCCACCACCCTGGGCTTGACGTATTATTTGCACTACAAGCTCGAGGGTCCTATCGGCTTTGATGGATAAATTTGACTGAACAAGTCGTTCCAGCAGGGCTATAAATTGTTCAAGGTCTGCTTCGCCATTGGGTAAAATAAGAGATACAGTGTTATGCAGGCTATCTCCACAAATTTCCAACTGTAAGACATCACGAGGTTCGCCATAATCTCTTGCCCTGTCTAACAGTTCGTTCAGAGTATCCAATATCATTACATAAAACACAGCATAGTCAAGATTCTGATTCATTCATGTGAAATTAAACTGTCAAATCTCTGTTTTGCTGAATTTATTTCGGTACACAACCCGGACACTTCTATCGATACCATCAACCCCCTCCTGATTTATTAGACAATTTTCCAATTCCTCAAAAACATTGTATTGCGTTTCTTCGGACATGGGTGTTAATGGCGGGGTTTGTGGGGGGGTCCAGTGTAGAAGATCTTAGGCTCTCATTCATCTGATTAATTAAAGATATGAGGGCGTCCAGGATCTGGCATAACAGGTTTTCATCGGTCGTCCCTGACTCATTCATACGATTAATTACTTTTATGAGTTCAGCGGGAATCTGGGATAATATGGTTTCATCTATCGGTATTATGTCTGTTACCCCCGCCTCATTCATTGGTTAATTATAGCTAGGAGTTCGGGGGGGTTTCTGGGACAACAGGGGTTCAACTGTCTCAATTATGTCTGTTGGCTCAGCCATTTTGGATAATTAATGATGTGTGTTCTTGTGGTATTCTGGAAGGATACATGGTACATATATGTTTGTGGCGCCTGTATTTGCGGTTTTTAATCGGATTGCTGTTTAACCTCTTGAAGCTAGGGGGCACTATTTTTATGTTTGGAAAAATAACGTTCCCAAATTAAACGGCCTGTTTCTCAGGACCAAATGCTAGAATATGCATATAATTGACAGATTAGGATAAAAAATATTGTCTGTGAGTATGACAGAACTGATATTGCAGGCGAAACCATGAGAAAAATCAAACCAGGAAGTGGCTTCTATTTTGGAAACTCCTCCCATTGCTCCATTTAAAATGACATCAACCAGATTCCTTTTCCTATCGCTTCCTCAAGGTGTCAACAGTCTTCAGACATAGTTTCAGGCTTTTATTTTGAAAAATGAGCCAGAACGATAACATCGCGTCAAGTGGTCACATGAGTTTTGCTTGCACAACAGAGTTCGGATAGGTATTGCTTTTCCCTCTCCTACTGTAAAAGACATTTGCGGTTGATATATTATTGATTATACATTTTAAAAACAACCTGAGGATTGATTATAAAAAACGTTTGACATGTTTCTGTGGACATTACGGATATTATTTGGAATTTGTCTGCGTTGTTGTGACCGCTGTTTCCTGTGGATTTCTGAACATAATGCGCCAAACAAACAGAGGTATTTTGGATATAAAAATAATCTTTATGGAACAAAAGGAACATTTGTTGTGTAACTGGGAGTCTCGTGAGTGAAAACATCCGAAGATCATCAAAAGGTAAACAATTATATGATTGCTTTTCTGAATTTCGTGACCAAGCTACCTGATGTTATGTGTACTTAATGTTTTGTCATGTGATCGATAAACTTACACAAACGCTTGGATTGCTTTCGCTGTAAAGCATCATTTCACAATTGCGCTACCGAACTGCCCCTAATCAAAACGAAACAAAACGGCCTAAACCCAGCCGTCAGAAAACACAGAAAATTTAACTTTTTTCAGTGTGTCAATCACTCTCGAGTCATCTGGGACCCACGAGCTAAGCCCAAGGGACTACTAGGGGGGCACTTGAACATTCGTAGTGTCATTCCAAAAAGTGATCAAATTCAACATCTACTCACAGACTCCAACCTTGACTTTCTCTGCCTCTCAGAGACATGGCTCCATAAACACTCTCCATGTGCTGCTTTGATTGTGCCTGGCTGCAATGTTTTCAGGAGAGACTGGATTGAAGGAAGAGGAGGGGGTGTGATGATTTACATTAAAGAACATATCCGATGTAAACAAATTGAGTGGTCATGTGATAATGAACTAGAATGTATCGGCCTGAAAGTTACACTGTCTCCCCAAATGTCTTTTACCCTCATTGGAATGTATAGGCCACCTTCCACCAAAAGTGTGTTTTTTGATCAGTTTAATACCATGCTTAGGGAATGTGATTTTGGGAAAGAGGTCATCTTAATGGGAGATTTTAACATTAATTATGAAGACAAGTGTTGTAGGAAAACCCTCAAACGGATCACTAATACCTTTGACCTTACACAGCTAGTTAAAGGGCCAACCAGGGTGACTTGTTGCTCTAAAACACAGATTGATTTGGTGTTCAGTAATAAACCAGAGAGAGTGACTAAATCATTCAATATGGTTACTGGGCTGTCTGATCATAATCTGACACTTATAGCCAGAAAGCTGTCTAAGAGCAGGTTTAACCTCTCTACTGTTAGAAAGCCGGATCAACTCAGAATACCTAAGAGTGAATTAAACTATTTTGAAAAAGCAATTAAGGGAATAAACTGGAATGATCTCTTGTCCTATACAGACGTGGAAGCTGATAGTCAGGTTTTCTATCCACAATCCAGACTACAATAAATGGCTTCCTAAAGAAAATCAAATCCAAACCTGGCCAAAAGAGCACTCTTCCTTGGCTAAATGGAGAAATCTGGAAATTGATGAAAGAACGAGATTATGCTCTAAAAAGAGCCCTAAAATCTAAATTAGAGCATGACAGACGTAGGTTTACCATGTTGAGAAATAAGGTGATGAAAGAAATCAGACAGGCCAAGGCAAACTTTTTTGTTAACATAATTGGTGAAGCAAAGGGAAATTCTAAATTGATATGGGAGAATCTAAAAAAGTTAACAGGGAAAGCCCATAGTAACACTGCAAAAAGACTAGAAATCATGGTGAATAACAATCTAACACAGGATGCAGTCGAAATAGCAATAGCCTTCAATTCCTACTTTATTGACTCTGTCAGGGCACTGACACAGAACCCCTCCACCGGTTTCTTGGGCTCAGTGCTAGTGAATGACACTCAACCTGTCTTCATCATAAGGGAGGTTTCTGAGTCAAAGGTGAACAAGGTGATCAGCTCACTAAAGAACTCTAAAGCCAAAGATGTGTTTGGGATGGACTCTACCTTTCTTAAAAACTACAAAGAGTCACTCATTGGCCCCATTACTAAGGTCACCAACACATCTATTGGTCTCAGTGTGTTTCCAAAGGTATGGAAGTCGGCCATAATAACAGCCATCTTTAAATCAGGCGACCCTGCTGACGTGAGTAACTACAGGCCCATTAGTATACTACCTGTGGTGTCAAAGGTTGTTGAAAAGTGTGTAGCAGAACAACTGATTGCCCACCTCAACAACAGCCCCTTCACATTACACTCCATGCAGTTTGGCTTCAGAGCGAAACACTCCACAGAAACGGCCAACTGCTTTCTTCTGGAAAATGTGAAGTCCAAGATGAACAAAGGGGGTGCTGTTGGGGCTGTGTTTCTGGACCTAAGGAAGGCTTTTGATACTGTTAACCATGAGATTCTCATCACAAAATTGTCAAAGTTCAACTTTTCCCCTGATGCCTTGAGATGGATGAAATCATACCTTGAAGGCAGAACTCAGTGTGTCAGAGTGAGCATTGAGCTGTCGCCCTGTCGTAGCTATGATGTGGGCGTGCCCCAAGGGTCAATACTGGGGCCCCTCCTGTTCAGCCTGTACATTAATGATCTGCCTTCTGTCTGTACTGGGTCTGAAGTTCACATGTATGCAGATGATACAGTGATATATGTGCATGCAAAGAGCAAACAACAAGCTGCACAAGAACTCACTACTGTAATGGTCCAGGTTACAAAGTGGCTCAGTGACTCGTGTTTGCATCTCAATGTGAAAAAAACTGTTTGCATGTTCTTCACAAAGAGGGCAACAGATGCTACTGAGCCAGATGTCTATGTGTCAGGGGAGAAGCTCCAGGTGGTATCCGATTTTAAGTACCTTGGCATCATACTTGATTCCAACCTCTCTTTTAAAAAGCATGTGAAAAAGGTCATTCAAATAACTAAATTCAACCTAGCTAATTTCCGATTTATACGAAATTGTTTGACTACAGAGGTAGCAAAACTGTACTTCAACTCTATGATACTCCCCCACTTAACATACTGCTTGACTAGTTGGGCCCAAGCTTGCTGTACAACATTAAAACCTATTCAGTCTGTCTACAAACAGGCTCTCAAAGTGCTTGATAGGAAGCCCAATAGCCATCATCATTGTCACATCCTTAGAAAGCATGAGCTCTTGAGTTGGGAAAATCTTGTGCAATACACCGACGCATGTCTTGTATTCAAGATCCTTAATGGCCTGGTTCCCCCTCCACTCAATATTTTTGTTAAACAGAAAACCCAGACATATGGCAGCAGATCCACAAGTTCTGCCATGAGAGGTGACTGTATAGTTCCCCTAAGGAAAAGCACCTTTAGTAAATCTGCATTCTCTGTGAGAGCTTCCCATGTCTGGAATACACTGCCATCAGACACACATAACTGCACCACATATCACACTTTCACAAAATGCTTGAAGACATGGCTAAAGGTCAATCAGATTTGTGAACATGGTACCTAGCTGTGTGTTGCCGCTTTCCATGTTGTCTGTTGTCTGTAGCTTGTGAGGTGTGGAAACACTTTGTTGCTTTTATGAATTTTGTCTTGCTGCTTTTTGCTCTATGTTGCTCTGTCTGTTAGCTACGTCTTGCTTATCCTATGTTGCTATGTCTTGCTTGTTCTATGTTGCTATTGTCTATATTGTAATTGTTTTTAATAATCTGCCCAGGGACTGCGGTTGAAAATTAGCCGGCTGGCTAAAACCGGCACTTTTACTGAAACGTTGATTAATGTGCATTGTCCCTGTAAAAATAAAAATAAACTCAAACTCAATAAACTCAAATCTGAATGACAGGTGGATTAACAAAAGGCTAAGCTGTGTTTTGCAATATTGCACTTGTGATTTCATGAATATGGATAATTTTAGTAATATTATTTGACTGAGGTGATATGCTATTCAGGGGTTGCTGATGACAATTATCCCGCTTAAGGGATGGGTAGTGTCAAGAAGTTAACTTGGCTTTCGAAGACCTTAGAAAGGCAGGGTAGGATAGATATAGGTCTGTAGCAGTTTGGGTCTAGAGTGTCACCCTCTTTGAAGAGGGGGATGACTGTGGCAGCATTCCAATCTTTGGGGATCTCAGATGATACGAAAGAGAGGTCGAACAGGCTAGTAGGGGTTGCAACAATTTCAGCAGATAATTTTAGAAAGAGAGGGTCCAGATTGTCTAGCCCGGCTGATTTGTAGGGGTCCAGATTTTGCAGCTCTTTCAGAACATCAGCTATCTGGATTTGGGTGAAGGAGAAATGGGGGTGTGCTACAGGATGCACATTTCTGGTTGAAAAATCTAGCCTTAGCTCTCCTAACTGCTTGTGTATATTGGTTCCTAACTTCCCTCAAAAGTTGCATATCACGGGGGCTATTTGATGCTAATGCAGTATGCCACAGGATGTTTTTGTGCTGGTCAAGGGCAGTCAGGTTTGGAGGTAACCAATGGCTATATCTGTTCCTGGTTCTAAATGTTTTGAATTGGGCATTTTATTTAAAATGGAGAGGAAGGCACTTTTAAAGAATAACCAGGCATCCAATACTGACGGGATTAGGTCAATATCCTTCCAGGATACCTGGGCCAGGTCGATTAAAAAGGCCTGCTCGAAAATTACAAAAGCCTGCTCGTTTTAGGGAGCGTTTGACAGTGAATAGGGGTGGTCGTTTTAACCGCAAACCCATTACGGATGCAGGCAATGAGGCAGTGATCGCTGAGATCTTGGTTGAAGACAGCAGAGGTGTATTTGAAGGGCAAGTTGGTTAGGATGATATCTATGAGGGTGCCCGTGTTTATGGATTTGGGGTTGTACCTGGTAGGTTCATTGACAATTTGTGTGAGATTGAGGGCATCAAGCTTAGATTGTAGGGTGGCCAGGGTGTTAAGCATGTCACAGTTTAGGTCACCTAGCAGCACGAGCTCTGAAGATAGATGGGGGGCAATCAATTCACATATGGTGTCCAGGACACAGCTGGGGGCAGAAGGTGGTCTATAGCAAGCAGCAACGGTGAGAGACTTGTTTCTGGAAAGGTGGATTTTTAGAAGTAGAAGGTCGGATTGTTTGGGCACAGACCTGGATAGTATGACAGAACTCTGCAGGCTATCTCTGCAGTAGATTGCCACTCCGCCCCCTTTGGCAGTTCTATCTTGTCGAAAATTGTTATGGTAATGTTGGAAATTTCAGGGTTGTTGGTGGTCTTCATAAGCCACGATTCAGACACGGCTAGGACATCCAGGTTGTCAGAGTATGCTAAGGCAGTGAATATAACAGACTTGGTGAGGACTCTTCTAATGTTAACATGCATTAAACCAAGACTTTTAGGGTTACAGAAGTCAACAAATGAGAGCGCCTGGGAATGGGAGTGGAGCTAGGCACTGCTGGGCCTGGATTAACCTCTACATCACCAGAGAAACAGAGGAGGAGTAGGATACGGGTACGGCTAAAGGCTATCAGAACTGGTCATCTAGTTCGTTCGGAACAGAGAGTAAAAGGAGCAGGTTTCTGGGCTCAATAGAATAGATTCAAGGCATAATGTACAGACAAAGGTATGGTAGGATGTGAATACAGTAAAGGTAAATCTAAACATAGAGTGACAATGAGAGAGATATTGTCTCTAGAAACATAATTTAAACCAGGGGATGTCGGCGCATGTGTGGGAGGTGGAACTGAAGGGTTAGCTAAGGCATATTGAGCAGGGCAAGAGTCTCTACAGTGAAATAAGACAATAATCACTAACCAGAACAGCAATGGACAAGGCATATTGACATTAGCGTGAGGCATGCGTAGCCGAGTGATCATAGGGGTCCAGTGAGTTGTTAAGCTGGCTGGAGACAAGGTGATTCAGACAGCTAGCGGGCAGGGGCAAGCAAGCTAGCAGAAGGGCCTTAGAGGTACTTTGCGACGGAAGAAGTCTGTTGTAGCCTCCTCGTGCAGTTCCGTCGGCAGACCAGCCGTGATGGATTAGTAGGGTTCCATGTAGTAAAGGTGCCCAATCCAATTGGCAAAATAGGTATAGTGGCCCAAGAAATTGGCCGATGGACCTATTCATCTAACAGTCCAATATGCTCTAGACAGCTAGCGGGCCGCGTCTAGCAGATGGATAGTCAGGGTACGTCGCGACGGAGGAGCCTGTTGCAAAAAATACCCTCGGGCAGATTATGTCGGTAGTCCAGTAGTGATGGATTAGCAGGGCTTTGTGTAGTAAAAGGGGTCCAGGCCAATTGGCAACAAAGGTATTGTAGCCCAAGGAGTGGCTGATGGACCTCTTCAGCCAGCCGGAAGATGGGCCTAGCATAGGCAGGCTCCAGGCTAATTGGTGCTTACTTCGGGACAGAGACGTTAGCCAGGAGTAACAACTCGGATTGCATCTAGCTAGCTGTGATGATCCAGGTGAAAAGGTTCAGGAATCCAGAGATATGGAGAGAAAATAAGTCAGGTATGCTCTGGTTTGAATCGCATTGTGCAAACTGGCAAGAGATTTCCGAGCTAGAGGTTAGCTGATAACTGTTAGCAGTGGTTGGCTGACTACTAGCTAGTAGCTAGTTAGCTGGCTAGCTTCTGTTGGCGGGATTCTGGTTCGAAAGTAAAGAAAAATACTTTAGAAAATAGCAGATCCATACCACATTGGGTGAAGTGGGTTCCAGGAGAGTATATTGAAGTTGAGGTTTAGGAAAAATATAAAAAAAGATATGCAAACAAAAACGATATAAAGGATATATACACGGGACAAGACGAGGACAAAGACGTCTGACTGCTACGCCATCTTAGATTGTGTCTTGCGGTCGGAGGCCGAGCAGTTGCCATACCAGGCAGTGACGCAACCCATCAGGATGCTCTCGATGGTGCAGCTGTAAAACCTTTTGAGGATCTGAGGACCCATGCCAAATCTTTTCAGCGTCCTGATGGTGAATAGGTTTTGTCTTGCCTTCTTCATGGCTGTCTTGGTGTGCTTGAACCATGTTAGTTTGTTGGTGATGTGGACACCAAGGAACTTGGCTCTCAAGCTCTCACCCAGCTCCACTACAGCCTCATCGGTGAGAATGGGGGCATGATCAGTCCTCCTTTTCCTGCAGTCCATAATCATCTCCTTTGTCTTGATCATGTTGAGGGAGAAGTTGTTGTCCTGGCACCACACGGTCAGATCTCTGACGTCCCCATAAGCTGTCTCCTTGTTGTCGGTGATCAGGCCTACCACTGTCATCTGCAAACTTAATGATGATGTTGGAGTCGTGCCTGGCCGTGCAGTCATGAGTGAACAGGGAGTACAGGAGGGGACTGAGCATGCACCCCTGAGGGGCCCCTGTGTTGAGGATCAGCATGGCGGATGTGTTGTTACCTACCCTTACCACCTGGGAGCGGCCCGTCAGGAAGTCCAGGATCCAGTTGCAGAGGGAGGTGTTAAGTCCCAGGGTCCTTAGCTTATTGATGAGCTTTGAGGGAACTATGGTGTTGAATGCTGAGCTGTAGTCAATGAATAACATTCTCACATAGAGAGTGCAATAGAGACGGCATCATCTGTGGATCTGTTGGGGTCGTATGCAAATTGGACTGGGTCTAGGTTTTCTGGGATAATGGTGTTGATGTGAGCCATGACCAGCCTTTCAAAGCAATTCATGGCTACAGACGTTAGTGCTACGGGTCGATAGTCATTTAGACAGGTTACCTCAGTATTGTTGGGCACAGGGACATTTTGGTATTAGAGACTCAGACAGGGAGAGGTTGAAAATGTCAGTGAAGAAACTTGCCAGTTGGTCTGCGCATGCTCGGAGTACACCTCCTGGTAATATGTCTGGCCCTGCGGCCTTGTGAATGTTGACCTGTTTAAAGGTCTTAAATCAGCTGCGGAGAGCAAGTATTACTTGCCCTGAAGCGAGCATAGAAGATATTTAGCTCGTTTGGTATTCTTGTGTCACTGGGCAGCTCTTGGCTGTGCTTCTCTTTGTCGTCTGTAATATTTTGCATGTCCTTCCACATCCGACGAGCATCGAAGCCGGTGTAGTACGATTCAATTTTAGTCCTGTATTGACGCTTTGCCTGGTTGATGGTTCATCGGAGGGTATAGCGGGATTTCTTATAAGCTTCTGGGTTAGAGTCCCACTCCTTGAAAGCGGCCGCTCTACCCTTTAGCTCAGTGTGAATGTTGCCTGTAATCCATGTCTTCTGGTTGGGGTATGTACACAAAGGGTTGTGAGACATGGGTTTGATTTTTGACACATGAAAGTGGGATGTATACGGAGGGTACGGAACAACAGAAGATGAACAGCAGAGGGGCTAATGACCTTGGAGATGGGGAAAGGGCAGATGAACTGGGGGGATGAACCGGGGAGAAAGTTTGCAGGACAGCCATACCTTCTGCCCATACATTCTGCCCGAGATGATACTGGGGAGCCGGGGTCCGGTGGCGTTCTACTTTCATCGATAGCAGGTCCGGTGGCAGTCCACTTGTCATCGATACCTGGAGGTGGTCTTAAGAAGGGCCGATCGGGCTCTCTTCCAGGTACGATGACAGCGGTGGACAAACACTTGGGCTGAAGGTATGCCAACCTCTTCCTCTTGCTCAGGGAAGAGTGGGGGGCTGATATCCCAGGGAACACTCAAAGGGCAAGAGACCCATGGCAGAGCAAGGAAGGGTGTCGCGGGCGTATTCGACCCACTCTAATTGCTGGCTCCAGGTGGTGGGGTTGGTGGAGACCAGGCAGCGAAGAGTCATTTCCAAGTCTTGGTTGGCTCGCTCTAACTGGCCGTTAGACTGGGGTTGGAACCCGGACGACAGGCTGGCCCGACGACCCAATGAGCGTGCAGAACGGGCTCCAGCCCATAATAGCACCAGCAGTCCAGTCTATGATTGGATTGTGCCGCTCGAGCCAAGAGAATCCCAATACCTCGGGAACCTGATGGGTCTTAATCAGCATAAATTGGATTGCCTCGCTGTGGTTCCCTGACACTCGCAGGTTGATGAGAGTGGTATAGTCAGTGACCCGTTCTATAGAGCGCCTGTCCAGCGCTCTAACGTCCATGAGAATGGAGAGAGACTGAGTGGTCCCTTTCGGATGCCAGAGTAGTGTCCCAAAAACTCACATCGGCCCTAGAATTTATGAGTACATGGAAAGATTTTGACTGGTTCCCCTACAGCAGGATGGCATGGAAAGGGGTGCGAGTAAGGGGAGAGGAATAAGGCCCACCAGAGTACTCGCCCCTTCTTGATGAGCCTGGTTTTGTAATGGGCCGGTAGCTACAAAATGTCTAATTTTATTTATTTGTTATTTTATCAGGTATGTTGACTGAGAACACATTCTCATTTGCAGCAACGACCTGGGGAATAGTTACAGGGGAGAGGAGGGGGATGAATGAGCCAATTGTAAACTGGGTATTATTAGGTGACCATGATGGTTTGAGGGCCAGATTGGGAATTTAGCCAGGACACCGGGGTTAACACCCCTACTCTTACGATAAGTGCCATGGGATCTTTAATGACCTCAGAGAGTCAGGACACCCGTTTTAACGCCCCATGCAAAAGACGGCACCCTACACAGGGCAGTGTCCCCAAACACTGCCCTGGGGCATTGGGATATTTTTTTAGACCAGAAGAAAGAGTGCCTCCTACTGGCCCTCCAACACCACTTCCAGCAGCATCTGGTCTCCCATCCAGGATCTGACCCATAGCTCCACAATAAAGACAGCTCTGGGTGTGGAGTTGGCGTAAAGGCTCAGCCGGAGTCAATCTAGCCCTGCCCAGGGAGTCGGCAGCCCTTGGTGATTCCCAAGAGATCTCGGGTGAGGTCGGGTTCTCTCAGACTTGTAGACGTCAGCTGTCTCCAGGATTCTTTGGAGGCGAGGTGGGAATCGACGGTGAATGCAGGCAACAGGGCACAAATTCCCTATCCTTCCTACGATCTCGAAGCCGCCCATCGATCCGGACGATTAAGGCTATGAGGGAGTCCAGGTCAATTGGCAGCTCCCGGGCTGCAAGTTCATCTTTGACCACCTCCGATAATCTGTGAAGGAACATGTCGAACAATGCTTCCGGGTTCCAGAAACACTCAGCTGCCAACGTGCAAAAATCCACTGTGTAGTCTGCCACACTATGGGAGTCTTGACGGAGCTGGAACAGCTTACAAGCAGCCCCTCTCCCGGGCAAACGGAGAATCAAACACCTTCACAATTTCTGCCACAAACTAATCTAGATTGAGAAAGACGGAGGACAGTTGCTCCTGCACCGCCGTAGCCCAGGTGAGTGCCCTCCCGGACATCAGCGTTATGATGGACGCTATCTTTGAGCGGTCCGAGGGGAACGAAGAAGGCTGCAGCTTGAAAATGAGAGAGCACTGGGAGAGAAAAGCCCGGCAGGTTCCAGAATATCCAGTGTAGCGCTCTGGAGGAGGTAAGAGGGGTTCTCGGGACACTGGGGTAGGCTGGGAGATTACAGCTGTGACCCGCTGCCCAGTGAGGAATCCGCAGAATTGCTCCAGCAAAGTCTTGAATACCTGGGCATGGCGTTCTGCCAGGGTATGGAGTCCCTCCATAAGACATTGCAGTAACTCCTTGTGTTGTCCAATGGTGGCAGGGAGACAGCATTGTGGAGCTGGTCTGAATCTGCTGTGTCGGTCATGCCCAGTTCGTACACGTTTTAGGGAAGACCCAGATGCAGACAGTGTCAAAGTAACAAAAGTTTATTACTAGAACAGGGGGCAGGCAAAACGACAGGTCAACGGCAGGCAGAAGTCAGTAATCCAGTGTGGTGGGACAAGGTACAGGACGGCTGGCAGGCTCAGGGTCAGGGCAGGCAGAATGGAAAACTAGTAAACAGGAATAAAAAACAGACAGGAGCAAGGGGGAAAACACTGGTAGGCTTGACAAATAAAACAAACTGGCAACAGACAAACAGAGAACACAGGAGATAATGAGGAGAGATGGGAGACACCTAGTGGGGGGTGGAGACAAGCACAAAGACAGATGAAACAGATCAGGGTGTGACAGATCAATGGAAACAGGATGCACCTGAGCTCAATTTTGAGTCTCATAGCCAAGGTTCGGAATACTTATGTAAATAAGGGTCTGAATACCTATTTAATACATTAGCAAATATTTCTTAAAACCTGTTTTTGCTTTGTCATTATGGGTTATTGTGTATAGATTTATGAGGGAAAACAGTTATTTTATCGATTTTAGTATAAAGCTGTAACGAAACAACATTTTGAAAAAGTCAAGGGGTCTAAATACCAAATGCACTGTACTTCCATAAATCATTTTAAACTGGTACCAGGCTACCTTCAGAGGAGAATTGTGAGGCTTGTGGGCATCCTAGAGAAAAACAGACATGTTCGTGAGAGTCTCAACTTTCGATGGAGGGCTACCGAGTGGGCAGCGGTCTAAGGCACTGCATCTCAGTGCTAGAGGAGTCACTACAGACCCTGGTTAGATTCCAGGCTGTATCACAACCGACTGTGATTGGGAGTCCAATAGGGTGGCGCACAATTGGCCCAGCATCGTCCGGGCCAGGGTTTGGCTGGGGTAGGCCATCATTGTAAATAAGAATTTGTTCTTAATTGACTTGCCTAGTCAAATAAAGGTTAAATAAAATAAAAAATACAAATATTAGTGTGTAGCCCAAACTGCTTGGACGCTACAGACAGACGTTGGCAGATCTGCGCTACTGGCTTCAGACAAGTCCTGTGATGCTTGTGGTGGTCAAAGAGCCAAACAGAGAACACCATTGTGTTCGTGCGAGTATGGATTTCGGTTCGCACGATTCAGACGTTGTCGTGAGAAGACCGATTTTAGGTTATTATAGATTCTTGGTCTGACAAACACTGCTGTAGCTCTCCCATCTTCCACAGCAGATGTGTAAGGATGACAAGGGCGGATGCAGTGGACTGAGACAGCCCATTATCAGCTTGATGGCGGCATTCTGAAACTGTTTAAAAAAAACATAAATGTCACTGTTTTTCGCAATACATTGCAGTCAATAGGAAAATATGAGTGTCACAGGGTTGATGTTTGTCATTACATTGAATGGGAAAAGATGGGTCACAGAGTTTATGCCTAAGTGAATGTATTGTATTGAATGGGGGAAGATTTCCATCACAATATGGATATGGAAGAGAAAGACATCACAGACATGACACCTCTATCTCTCTCTTTCTCTCATTCTTTTTATTCATCAATCTACACACAATAACCCATAATGTGAAAATAGGTTTTTATTTATATTTGTTTGCAAATGTTTTCAACATACAAAACAGAAATACCTTATATATATAAGTATTCAGACCCTTTATGTGAAACTCAAAATTGAGCTCAGGTGCCTCTTTTCCATTGATCATCCTTGAAATGTTTCTACAGCTTGATTGGAGTCAACCTGTTGTAAATTCATGTGATTGGACATGATTTCTAAAGGCACACACCTGTCTATATAAGTCCCACAGTTGACAGGGCATGTCAGAGCCAAAAACCTAGCCATGAGGTCAAAGGAATTGTTCGTTGAACTCCGATACAGGATTGTGTTGAGGCACAATCCTGTCAAGTAGACAGTGGCCTCCATCAGTCTTAAATGGAGCTGGCTGCCTGGCCAGCATCACGTCTGGAGGAAACCTGACACCATCCTTATGGTGAAGCATCTTGGTTGCAGCATCATCCTGTGGGGATGATTGTTAGCAGCAGGGACTGGGAGACTAGTCAGGATCGAGGGAAAGATGAACAGATAGATCCTTGATGAAAACCTGCTCCAGAGCGCTTAGGACCTCAGACTGGTGCAAAGGTTCACCTTCCAACAGGACAACGACCCTAAGCACACAGCCAGGGCAATGCAGGAGTGTCTTCGGGACAAGACTATGAAGACCCTTGAGTGGCACAGGCAGAGCCTAGACATGAACCTGATCAAACATCTCTGGAGAGATCTGAAAATTGATGTGCTGCGACTCTCCCCATCCAACCTGACAGAACATGAGAGGATCTGCAGAGAAAAATGGGAGAAACTCCCCAAATACAGGTGTGCCACGGTTGTAGCATTATACCCAAGAAAACTCAAGGCTGTAATCGCTGCGAAAGGTTCTTCAAGAAAGTACAAAGTGAAGGGTCTGAGGACTTCTGTAAATGTGATATTTCATTTTTTTTATATACATTTGCAAAAATTTCTAAAAACTTGTTTTTGTTTTGTCATTATGGGGTTTTATGTGTAGATTGATGAGGAAAATAACAATTTAATACATTTTAGGATAAGGCTGAAACCTCCCACTCCTTTTTCTATTCTGATTAGAGCCCTTTTGCACTGCTCTGTGAAGGGAGTTGTACACATTTCTCAGAACAAGAATAGACTGACAAGTTTCAGAAGAAATGTCTTTGTTTCTGTCCTATATCTGAGAGGTATAAGAAAGAAAATGTTACATTTTAAAACTTTTTTAAACAATTTAACTTGGTCAAAGAAAATGGCTCAACAGAATTAAATACAATTATTATCTGTCCCTTACCAGCTTCTTTGTGTCAATATCAGGCTGACCGACAGAAAATGGACACCATGTGGAGGAGCCTGTCCAGATATATATGTATCTTCTTCCTGCTGGCCCTGTCAGGCCTCTTCTTCCTGTTCAGCAACATTAACATTCTGGAGGTAGGGTAAATCCATCTGGCCTAATACGAACCAATCTCACATTGCTTCTATCACCCTCTCCCCCTCATCATGGGAGCTACACTGGGGTGTCTCTAGCTGCTCTTATCAACGTGGGTGTATTTACATATACTAGTGTTGCTTTTAATTATATTGGGTGGCACAAAAACAGTCCACTGCGTTGCCTTAAGTTAAATACAATTCCATTTCAACTTATTGTGCTGGGTGCCAGGAATGTTGGTCATTATGAAGTTTGGAATTTGAGACAAAATATCTGAATGATCGTATTATTAAACAGACTTTCCAAATGTGGGTCTGTTGTACACCCACTTCCTCTCTGTCCACATATGGCACACGTGAAGAACTTTTATTTTGACCTGAGGTAAGCAGAGGAAGTCGGTTGACAACAGACCCACATTTGGAAAATCTGTAATACGATCCTTTAGATATTTTTTCTCAAAGTCAGCCTTCATAATAACCAACAGTCCTGCCCATCGGCACAGTAAGTTGAAATGGAAATGGATTTAATGTTTTTGTACAACCCAATACAATTGAAAGCAAAGCTAGTGTATGTAAATACACCCACGTTGCTAAGAGCAGCTAGGGCGTCACGAAAACAGTAGGTTTTTAAATGCTACACTTGATGCATAAATATTGCCAGCATCAGCAGAATGCAAGCCAACTTTATCAAGTGTTCTTGGGTGTGAGTCATGCATCAAATTCTTGAAAATAGTACCAGAGAGTCATTTTATACTGAACAGCGCAAGCCTCTCACAGAGCTATGCTGCTTATGTCCAGGTTTCATTAAAATTAATGGAAGCTTCACACACTCTACAAAAGTTAGTGTCCAGTGTAGCAGGCCTGTTAGTGACCTCTCCTCTTTACTCAGCAGAAGCTCAACTGCCAAGCAGTGTCAATGTTCTACCAGCACCAAAGCAACATCCACTCAGCTTTGCTCCCAGAGGGCCCTTCTCCTCTGGACCACAACCAGAGCTACTGTAGCCAGGAGCCCTCACCGGAGGAGGCTCTGGAGGAGCGTGACCTCCTAGACTCCATCGCCTGGCCACAGCCTCAGCCCCATTCTGTGAATGTGTCCCTGAACCAGACCAGTGACCCTGCACACAGCCTTTTTGTGATCCTGCCAGCAGGAGGCAGGAGAGAGTGGCACGTGGGGAACCAGTTGGAGGCTCTAGTCCATATGCATGACTTCCAGGGGCGTCCCAAGAGCTATGGTGGAGACTTCTTGCTGGCCCGGCTGCATTCCTCCACATTGGGAGCAGGCGTTGCAGGACAGGTGCTGGACCACAGGAATGGGACCTACTCTGCCATTTTCCCGTTACTATGGCAGGGACCTGCACAGGTGGAGATGACACTGGTCCATCCTAGTGAGGCAATTCATGTTCTACGACGGATACGAGAGGAACGGCCCGACCGGATTCCCTTTCAGAGTCTGTTCCGCTCTGGAAAACTGTCCCAGACAACTGTATGTAACCTGTGTCTGCCGACAAACCAGAAGCCGCTGTGCAATTACACAGACCCCCACACAGGGGAGCCCTGGTACTGCTACAAGCCCAAGCAGCTGAGCTGTGACACACGGATCAACCATGCCAGGGGACCCTATGTGAACCATCTGCTCGTGAACAAGGAGGCATTGCTCTTTCAAAGGTTAGTGAGTTTTACAGTATGCAAGTGAATGAGTTTAAAAGTGTGTGAAATGTATTCTCAGACTTTGTTTCCAATGTATCAGATTGCTTGCTGCATTGAGTTTATTTTACATTGAAATATGATTCTTTCTCCACTTTTTCTCAGTGGTGTAAATATCAAAGTTCCCATTCATCCTTCAGGGTCTGACAGTGTCATTGTGCTGCCTGAGAAAAAAGGTAGGCAAGCAAAGAGATACCACAGTACAACTGTGTGTATATCTTTTTAACACTAGTTAACCAGCCTACTAACTACTCTGCTCCGCTGTGTGGCTGTTTACTTCAACTCTGGAGAGTTTATGGGTGTGCAGGACAGTATTCGAGCCAACTACTGCATCTACAGTAATGTAAGGTGGGAAAGCCCTAGCACTTCTATTGACTGTAAAGTGATGATGCTAGCTGGTGCAAGGTGCTTGCTTTTCTCTTTCAGACAAAGCAGACGTGGAGAGAAGCAGCATGAAGACAGAGTCTACCAGGATCACTCCTTCCGGGTATTACTTCCAAGGGTCATGGCGAGCTCTGGGTGGTGGTGTGATGCGCCAGTTTAACATCTCATCTGCCACTCAGTGTCTGAAGGGCAAGGTGGTGTACATGTATGGAGACTCTACTGTCAGACAGTGGTTCGAGTACATCAACACCTTAGTACCAGGTGAGTCTTGAGGCATCTTTCACTCTCTACTGTGCTTTCTAACACTCTCTTCTGTTGGTCCAACTCCCAACTCTCCCTTCCTCTTTGTGACAGACCTGAAGGAGTTCAACCTTTACAGTCCTAAGAATGTGGGGCCCTTCATGGCAGTGGACAGCACCCACAACATCCTGCTGAAATACCGTTGTCACGGTCCTCCAATCCGCTTCAACACTGTCATCGCCAGTGAGATGCGCTATGTAGCTAATGAGCTGGATGGCCTAACTGGTGGGTCAAATACTGTGGTGTTCATCAGCATATGGTCCCATTTCAGCACCTTCCCTGTGCAGGTGTACATTCGCCGACTACGCCACATTCGGCGGGCGGTGGTGCGGCTTCTGGACCGAGCTTCGGGGACCCTGGTGGTGTTGCGCTCGGCCAACCTCCAGGCCCTGGACCCGAAAGTGAGCCTGTACAATAGTGACTGGTTCTCAGTGCAGCTGGACGGGGTGCTCAGGGCTATGTTCAAGGGTCTGGATGTTGTACTGATAGACGCCTGGGAGATGACCCTTGCCCACCACCTCCCCCATGCCCTCCACCCACCTCCTATCATCATCAAGAACATGATAGATATTATCCTCTCTCATGTCTGCCCAGAGTAGGGCTTGCAGATTAAGAATGATTTATGTCAACATTTTATCATTCAACACCTACAGTATACAATATTTTAAAAAATCCTAGAAATACCAAATTCTGCATTATGTGTTTTTACTGTTGTCACATCACTCTTGATAGTATCACCGATATTTAATTAGCTTAAGTATCGGCCACATAGCCTTTGTCAGAGCTTTTGTTATGTCGGTAAAACCACCCGCTCTCTCAAACAGAGAATTAGTGAACAAAAAAGTTCAATCAGGAGAAACGACAGGGATTATCCAGTCGCTGTACATTTCAATGACCTGAAACATGACATTTCTACCTTTTAGATTCTGTGACATAGAGAAAGTTAAGATATCAGACAGAAGAGGTGATATAAATAATACTCTGAGTTAAAGGGAATGTTTTGGGATTTTCACCCTCCAGACATTATTTCCTAAAGGACTTAATGATGAAATGCTTGTTATGTTGTGAATTTGAACATGAATTATGTAACTCTTGTAGATTATTCTGAGGTTTTTCGAACGATGTACCCAGTGACTAATGAAAACGTACTATGTCCTCATTGAGATTTTACAGACGTGTTCAATACGCCTTATTTATACACTTTTGTAATATTTATGAAATGCATATTGTTATATTTGGTAGCACTTATTTGTTTTTCCTTTGCCTCCAACCCCCTTCGATGTGTAGAATGGATGTGGGTGGGGCCAGGTCTACATAAGGGTGCACATTTTTTGTAATCACAAGAGCTCTGACAAAGACCGCGAGGCCGATACGTAAGCTTATTAAAGATCAGTGATACTATCAAGAGCAGTGTGCGGTTTCCTTTTTCCTTCATCTTGTTCAAGTGTTGCCATGCACCTGCAAAAAAAGATTGCTCAGATGTGCGAGTGCCTCTTGAATACTGTTGTCACATCACAATGAATGAGAATTGTTACTGATTGTTACATTTTGTCTGTGAACATTTGTGTCCAGATTTCTCTATTGAGGCTTACACTGAGTGTACAAAACATTAAAGACAACCGCTCCTCCAATGACCAAGTGAATTGAGGTTAAAGCTATGATCCCTTATTGATGTCACTTGTTAAATCCACTTCAATCAGTGTAGATGATGGAGAAGAGTCAGGTTAAATAAAGATGTTTAAGCCATGAGACAATTGGGTCATGGATTGTGTATGTGTGCCATTCAGAGGATGAATGGGAAATACACAAGATTTAAGTGCCTTTGAATGGAGTATGGCTGTAGGTGCCAGGTGCACATTGTTGGCATAAAGAACTGCAATGCTGCTGGGTTTTTCACGCTCAACAGTTTCCCGTGTGTATCAAGAATGGTTCACCACCCAAAGGACATCTAGCTAACTTGACACAACTGTGGGAATCATTGGAGTCAACATGGGCCAGCATCCCTGTGGAACGCTTTCAACACCTTGTAGAGTCCATGCCCCGACGAATTGAGGCTGTTCTGAGGGTAAAATGGGAGGGTGCAACTCAATATTAAGAAGTTGTCCTTAATGTTTTGTACACTCAGTGTATGTCAAACATGATTTGCTTATTTTAAATGTTTTCAAAAAGTACAGACTGAGCTTCAAAATAGTATAATATCATACACTGTAGTTGGAGAAAAAATGGGAAAGTTATTTTGCTTTAAAAGGTGATAAACTTGTCCCACTTTGGAGACAAGTAAGAGAAAATTCCCTTTGATTTTTATGAGATTTTCACACCTCCTAGAGGGCTCTTCTTTGTTTACACCCATTCAGCATAGTTCACACCCTCTTAAGCCTTAGCCCAACCCACAAATTGTTAACGCATGTGAGTCAGCATGGCATTGTCCTCCAGAAAGTGGTCTCACTACTTTACCCCTAAGAGTCAATCCAAGTAACATCATAAAAAAATCCCTTCAAAATCCATCAGGCTGCGTCTCAATCCACCACATCTGCCTATGCTGGCTTTCTGCATCTGCGATTGAAGGTGCCTTATAGTTACAGTGTTATTTGGAGTTACAGTGGTGTTTGTCAGACCATGAGACTTCCCGAAAATTGGTCTTCTTACGAAACATCTGTAGCGTCCAAACGGTTTGGCCTACAAAACTATTATGACCACTCTATAGAAAGGGAGACTCTCACAAACACGATGGTGTTCTCTGTTTTGCTACGACAACCACACGTCTCACAGGACCCATACGAATGTGTGGAAGTATGGAGGTAGTTTTGTGCCCCCAAAAAATAAGGGGTGTCAACAAAAACAACCAAATCCTGAGCTTTCTAATATTCGGAAAATGTTCAGACCCCTTCACTTTTTGTTAAGTCCTTATTCTAACATTGATTAAATTGTTTTTTTTTCTTCTCATCAATCTACACACAATACCCTATAATGAGAAAGCAAAAACATTTTTTTTTAAATGTTTGCAAAAATGGAAATATCACATTTTCATAAGTATTCAGACTCTTTATTAATCAGTACTTTGTTGAAGCACCTTTGGCAGCGATGACAGCCTCTAGACTTCTATGGTATGAACCTACAAGCTTGGCACACCTGTATTTGGGGAATTTCTCCCATTCTTCTCTGCAGATCCTTTTAAGCTCTGTCAGGTTGGATGGGGAGTGTTGATGCACAGTTATTTTCAGGTCTCTCCAAAGATGTTCGATCAGGCTCAAGTCCGAGCTCTGGCTAGGCCAATCAAGAACATTCAGAGACTTATCCCGAAGACACTCCTGCGTTGCCTTGGCTGTGTGCTTGGGGTCTTTGTCCTGTTGAAAGGTGAACCTTCACCCCAGTCGGAGGTTCTGAGCACTCTGGAGCAGGTTTTCATCAAGGATATCTCTGTACTTCGCTCCGTTCATCTTTTCCACGATCCTGACTAGTCTCCCAGTCCCTATCACTGAAAAACATCCCCACAGCATGATGCTGCCACCGCCATTCTTCACTTTAATGATGGTGCCAGGTTTCCTCCAGACATGACGCTTGGCATTCAGGCCAAAGAGTTCAATCTTGGTTTAATCAGACCAGAGAATCTTGTTTCTTATGGTCTGAGACACCTTTATGTGCCTTTTGGCAAACACCAAATGGGATGTCATGTGCCTTTTAACTGAGGAGTGTCTTCTGTCTGGCCCCTCTACCATAAAGGCCTGATTGGTGCAGTGCAGTGCAGAGATGGTTGTCCTTCTGGAAGGTTCCCCCATGTCCACATAGGAACTCTGGAGCTCTGTCAGAATGACCATTGAGTTCTTGGTCACCTCCCTGACCAAGGCCTTTCTTCCCAGATTGCTCAGTGTGGCCGGGCAGCCAGCTCTAGGAATAGTCTTGGTGGTTCCAAGCTTCTTCCATTTAAGATTGTTGGAGGTCACTGTGTTGTTGTTGACCTTCAATGCTGCAGATTTTTTTTGCTACCCTTCCCCAGATCTGTACCTCGACACATTCTTATCTCAGAGCTATTTTGAACAATTCCTTTGAGCTCATTGCTTGGTTTTTGCTCTGACATGCACTGTCAACTGTAGGGGACTTACAGTTGAAGTCGGATGTTTATAAACACCTTAGCCAAATACATTTAAAAATTTTCACAATTCCAGACATTTAATCCAAGTAAAAATTCCCTGTCTTATATCAGATAGGATCACCACTTTATTTTAAGAATGTGAAACAGAATAATAGTAGAGAGAATTATTTATTTCAGCTTTTATTTCTTTCATCACATTTGCGGGGGGGGGCAGTGTAGCCTAGTGGTTAGAGCGTTGGACTAGTAACCGAAAGGTTGCGAGCTCAAAACCCCAAGCTGACAAGGTACAAATCTGTCATTCTGCCCCTGAACAGGCAGTAACCCACTGTTCCCAGGCCTTCATTGAAAATAAGATTTTGTTCTTAACTGACTTGCCTGGTTAAATAAAGGTAAAAAAAAAAGTTCCAGTGGGTCAGAAGTTTACATACACTCAATTTGTATTTGGTAGCATTGCCTTTAAATTGTTTTGGGGAGCCTTCCACAAGCTTCCCACAATACGTTGGGTAAATTTCGGCCCATTCCTCCTGACAGAGCTGGTGGAACTGAGTCAGGTTTGTAGGACCCCTTGCTCTCAAACACTCTTTCAGTTCTGCGCACAAATGTTCTATAGGATTGTGGTCAGGGCTTTGTGAAGGCCACTCCAATACCTTGACTTTGTTGTACTTAAGCCATTTTGCCACAACTTTGGAAGTATGCTTGGGGTCATTGTCCATTTGGAAGACCCCTTTGCGACCAAGCTTTAACTTCCTGACTGATGTCTTGACATGTTGCTTCAATATATGCACATAATTTTTCTCCCTCATGATGCCATCTATTTTGTGAAGTGCACTAGTCCCTCCTGCAGCAAAGCACCCCTACAACATGATGCTGCCTCCTCGTGCTTCACGGTTGGGATTGTGTTCTTCGGCTTGCAAGCCTCCCCCTTTTTCCTCCAAACAAAACGATTGTCATTATTGCCAAACATTTCTATTTTTGTTTCATCAGACCAGAGGACATTTCTCCAAAAAGTACGATCTTTGTCCCCATGTGCAAACCGTAGTCTGGATTTTTTAATGATGGTTTTGGAGCAGTGGTTTCTTCCTTGCTGAGCGGCCTTTCAGGTTATGTCGATATAGGACTTGTTTTACTGTGGATATAGATACTTTTGTACCTGATTCCTCCAGCATTTTCACAAGGTCCTTTGCTATTGTTCTAGGATTGATTTGCACTTTTCGCACCTCCAATTGACTCAAATTACATCATTTTCTGGAATTTTCCAAGCGGTTTAAAGGCACAGTCAACTTAGTGCATGTAAACTTCTGGCCCACTGGAAGTGAGTTATAAATCCTGTGAAGGATTAACAATCGCGCACAATTTCAATGTCCTGCTAGTCATGCCAGGAATATAGTATATGCATATGATTAGTATGTGTGGATAGAAAACACTCCGAGGTTTATAAAACTGGTTAAATGATGTCTGTGACTATAACAGAACGTGTGTAGGAGGCAAAATCCCAAGGAAAACTGTTCACAAAAAACACGAAAAAAATATCAATCCGCCAGTCTCTGTATTGTCTATGGCAAGGGAAAATAGATAGCGTCCGGTTTACAGTTCCGACAGCTTCCGCACGATGTCGCCAGTGTTGGGAATTGTATTGAAGTTAATCCTTGGTCAAATGAGTAATAGGCACTTCCTGTCGTCGAGTCTACCGGAGGAAGTTATGAAAGGAAAAATATGGACGATGATTTCAAGACTTGCTGCTATTGAATACAGATCGCCCTGTGATCAATTTGATTGTTTATTAACGTTTACTAATACCTAAAGTTGGATTACAAAAGTAATTTGAAGTGTTTTGTCAAAGTTTATAGCCAACTTTTTTAATTAAAAAAAATGACATTGCGTTTTAAAACAGAGTTTTTTCCTGGATTTGACGGTGTTCATAAATGGACATTTTGGGTATACATGGACCGATTTAATCGAAAAAAAGACCCAATTGTGATGTTTATGGGACATATAGGAGTGCCAACAAAGAAGCTCGTCAAAGGTAATGAATGTTTTATATTTTATTTCTGCGTTTTGTTTAGCGCCGGCTACGCTAATTATTTTGTTTACATCCCCTTCAGGTATTTCTGGTGGTTGCATGCTATCAGAAAATAGCTTCTTTAAAAATCTGACATGTTGGCTAGATTCACAACGAGTGTAGCTTTAATTGAGTACCCTGCATGTGTGTTTTAATGAAAGTTTGAGTTGTATCGAGTACTATTAGTTGGCGCTCTGGAATTTACGCTGATTTTGATCCCTGTACAGGGACAGCAGCCATAGGAGGATTTATAAGTCAAATAACCTGTCTAAACAATTGTTGGAAAAATTACTTGGGTCATGCACAAAGTAGATGTCCTAACCGACTTGCCAAAACTATAGTTTGTTAAACAAGAAGTTTGTGGAGTGGTTGAAAAATAAGTTTTATTGACTCCAACCTAAGTGTATGTTAACTTCAGACTGTATATAGACAGGTGTGTGCCTTTCCAAATCAAGTCCAATCAATTGAATTTACCAATCAAGTTGTAGAAACATCTCAGGGATGATCAATGGAATCAGGATGCACCTGTCCTGAGCTCAATTTCGAGTCTCATAGCAAAGGTTCTGAATACTTATATAAATACATTTTATATATATATATATTTGCAAACATTTCTAAAAACCTGTTTTTGCGTTGTCATTATGGGGTATTGTATGTAGATTGAGGAGGGGAATCCGTAATTAATCGAATTTAGAATAAGGCTGTAATGTAACAAACTGTGGAAAAAGTCATGGGGTCTGAATATAGGACAGACACTTCAAAACTTTATTCCTCATTATTAGTTTTTTGACTTTTTGCCAACTATAAATACTGTCTGTTATTCAATATGTGTTTCAGTGTTTCTATTGGATATAATGGTAAAGGCCAAATTCAAAATGTATCTGGATGTGGTGGTCCTGGGCTGAAGTGGTTACACGTGGTTTGCTGTTGTGAGGCCGGTTGGACGTAGTGCCAAATTCTATAAAACAACATTGGAGGCGGCTTATGGTAGAGAAATTAACATTACATTCTCTGGCAACAGCTCTGGTGGACATTCCTGCAGTTATCATGCCAATTTCACGCTCCCTCAAAACTTGAGACATCTGTGCTATTGTGTTGTGTGACAGAACTGCATAAGGTGCACCTGTGTAATGACTATACTGTTTAATCAACGTTGATATGCCACACCTGCCAGGTAAATGGATTATCTTGGTAAGGAGAAATGCTCACTAACAGGAATATAAACAAATTGGTTCACAAAAGGTGAAAGAAATATGCTTTTTGTGCGAATGGAACATTTCTGGGCTCTTTTATTTCAGTTCATGAAACATTACAATGAAAATTACTATGAAATAATAAAATATTTCAGATGTGTATATTACTTAGTATTTATTTGATGACTATATTGTTTTTCATTCCTTAAAGTCATCATCTCATTTCTGCTCAAGCAGTAGCAGCTCCAGAGCTGAAATCATTTTACTAGTTCTTCAAATTAGATAAAGCATACTTTCTCCAACTTTCTCTATCCCTCTATAGTCATTGTGTTGTGTACATTCCTCTCTCATGTGATCGGTGTGTATCGGTGTGGCTCCTGAGTGGCACAGCGGTCTAAGGCACTGCATCTCAGTGCAAGAGGTGTCACTAGTACTACCCCTGGTATAAATCCAGGCTGTGTCACATCTGGAGGTGATTTGGGAGTCCCATAGGGCGGCCCATCGTTGTCCGGGTTTGGCCGGTGGTAGGCCGTCATTGTAAATAAGAATTTGTTCTTACCTGACTTGCCTAGTTAATAAAAACTGTATAAGTCTCTGTGAGTTTTCATGAGATAGCACAGCGACAAAGTCAAAATTGGCTATATTGTGCAAATTCATGAAAACAAAAATTTGCTTTTTGGTCATAAAGTGAGGGTTAGGCATAAGGTTTGCAGTGTGGTTAAGGTTATGTTTAAAATCACATTTTATGAAGAGAAATTGTAGAAATAGGTAGGGTTTTATAACTTTGTGGCAGTGGCTGTGGCAACTAGTGACAACAGTCTCTGTTTGAGCTGGAAACAACAGGCGCAATGGATTAGGGTCATTGTAGTTCATTACCAAGTTTCTGCGCTGAATAAGGGTGAATATTTGCTTAAAACCTCTTGAAACTCTAGGGGCGCTATATCATTTTTGGATAAAAAGACGTGCCCGTTTTAAGCGCAATATTTTGTCACAAAAAGATGCTCGACTATGCATATAATTGATAGCATTCGAAAGAAAACACTCTGAGGTTTCCAGAACTGCAAAGATATTCTCTGTGCGTGCCCTAGAACGTGAGCTACAGGCAAAACCAAGATGAAGCGGCATCCAGGAAATCAGCAGGATTTTTGAGGCTCCGTTTTCCATTGTCTCCTTATATGGCTGTGAATGCGAGATGAATGAGCCTGCCCTTTCTGTCGTTTCCCCAAGGTGTCTGCAGCATTGTGACGTATTTGTAGGCATATCATTGGAAGATTGACCATAAGAGACCACATTTACCAGGTGTCCGCCCGGTGTCCTGCGCCGAAATTGGTGCGCAAACCTCAGCTGCAGGCTTCCACGAACGATATATCAATGAAGAGATATGTGAAAAAACACCTTGAGGATTGATTCCAAACAACGTTCTGGTTTTTGTGAAAATGTTGCGTGCTAAATGCTACTCAAAATGCTAAGCTAGCTTAGCATACTCTTACACAAATTAGTGAATAGCTATGGTTCAAAAGCATATTTTGAAAATCTGAGATGACAGTGTTGTTAAGAAAAGGCTAAGCTTGAGAGCAGGCACATTATTTTCATTTTATTTGCGATTTTCAGAAATCGTTAACGTTACATTATGCTAATGAGCTTGAGGCTATAACTGTATACAGGTTTTTTTCATAGCCAAACGTGAACAAAACGGAGCGATTTGTCCTACATAAATAATATTTTTTTGAAAAACTGAACATTTGCTATCTAACTGAGAGTCTCCTCATTGAAAACATCTGAAGTTCTTCAAAGGTAAATGATTTTATTTGAATTATTTTCTAGTTTTTGTGAAAATGTTGCTGGCTGAATTCTAGGCTTATAGCTATGTTAGCAATCGATACTCTTACACAAATGCTTGTTTAGCTATGGTTGAAAAGCATATTTTGAAAATCTGAGATGACAGTGTTGTTAACAAAAGTCTAAGCTTGAGAGCAAATATATTTATTTCATTTCATTTGCGATTTTCATGAATAGTTAACGTTGCGTTATGCTAATGAGCTTGAGGCTATAAATAGAATCCCGGATCCGGGATTGCGCGACGCAACAGGTTAATGAAAACTACAACTCCCTTCAACCCAGCGTCCCACATAGTTCTTGACTTGATTTCTCTCGTGAGTGATTTGATTTCCCTCTGGAGAAGTAACTAAATTGAATTCAAGTAATTGAACAGATGTCGGACATTTTAGCACTAATCTGTCTTAAAAATGTTAGATACTTTTTTGTATGTTACCTTTTATAAATATTTGAAAGAGGGAGGTGCCTACAAGCCTCTCAAATGTTTTTTTCTTACCTCTCCTACACATGCTATTTTCATTGGACTTATAAACTCTCATCATACTGTAAATAAATAAATAAATACACATTTCAAAACAAGTTCAAATGTTTTGATAAACTTACATTCAGTTTCCCCTCCCTGTTGCACACAGCAAACGTGGCTGGATTAAGATGAAATCGTCAAACCTGTTACATTCAACCCTGTTACTATAATTGTAACCTTTTATGGTAATTTTTCTTCTTTTAACCTCTGGAGATTAAACATGTTTGTTATGAAGTTGAACATGTGCTCTTTATGACAGAATGTTAAAATGTAGTGAAATCAATAGTTATTAAACTACCTAAAATACACTATCAGTGGAAAGACCCAGCTAAGATGGATGCCACAAAAAGAATTAGGTGTTCAGCCTGAAACTGAGAAACAGACAATAAAAGACAAATTGTCAGACACACTCGTGCACACACAGACAAAATACACAAGTGCCCACGTACACATGCACACAGAGGACGTACCTGTCACCTCTATCAACCCACCCCTTCCCCACACCCTCCCCCCACCCACCCATATCCCCAAAACAGCAGCAACCTCCTATCCGTTCTTCAATGGGAACAATTGTCACGACATCCACCGAAGGTGGCTCCCCTTCCTGTTCGGGCGACGCTCGGCGGTCGTCATCACCGGTCTACTAGCTGCCACCGATTCCCTTTTCCTTTTCTGTTGGTTATTGGTCTTATTGGTTTCACCTGTTTCTCGTTTGGGGTTTGGTTTAGGGCTATTTAAGCCTGTTATGCCCACCTGCTCTTGTGCGGGCTTGTTTCTCTGTTCTGTTTTGTGGATGGTAATTGTTTGTATTTTTCCGGAATGTTTGTGTCCTGTTTTCGGCCGGTCATTTATTTGCCTGTTGTTTTGGCATGACCTTTTCTCACCGGAATAAATATGTTTTTCCTTAAACCTCTACTCTCTGCGCCTGACTCCGCACCCACCACTCCTAGTTACGTAACAGCAATAATATTAATACAAATGTATCCATATTATTCAACTTCATTCTTTTAATAATCCATTTAGCACTAGTATAGAAATATGAAAAAATAACAGAGAGAACAGAAAAGTAAACAAAAATAATGTTTTTTTTGTTGAGTAAACTCTCTCCCCTCACAGACACCCCTCTGATTCACTTTGGCTACCCCTCCTTCCCTCCCCCTGGCATTGTTGTGTGTTCCAATACTCAAAGGTCTTCATTTTCTTATCTCCTTTCCTTCTTCACCACTGATAGGTGAAAAGACCGGTTTAGAGATGCACCAGTTCTTTCACCTGTCTATCCCTGTAAGATCAATTGTTGTGTAGGAAAGGAGATGAGGAAAGGTGGCCAATGAAGTGTATTGGAACAAAGCCATCCAATGGTTTCACAGCATTGAGTTGAGACTAGAGGGAGATCACAGACAATGTGATGACCTATGCAGCTGTGTGTGTCTGGCTCACTGCTGCACTGTGGGTTCAATAGAAGAACACAGAGATAATTATGTGTGTGTGTGTGTGTGTGTGTGTGTGTGTGTGTGTGTGTGTGTGTGTGTGTGTGTGTGTGTGTGTGTGTGTGTGTGTGTGTGTGTGTGTGTGTGTGTGTGTGTGTGTGTGTGTGTGTGTGTGTGTGTGTGTGTGTGTGTGTGTGTGTGAGATGATCTGTGGTGTATATGTGAGAGAGGCAGCAGAAATCCTCAGAGAGGCTTGAACCCTAACATTATTCCCAGTCATACTTTTATAACATTAAACCATGACCTCAGTCTCCTCCGTAGTTATTGTGTGGCTATTAGTTATTAAAGGGGAATAATTACCAGATCTAAAGCTGTAATGAGAGGGCTCAGGGTGGTGTGAAGCTCTGTGTGGAGCTCTGGCAGGCGTCTGTGCTGCAGACAGCCAGTTCAACGTGATGTAGAGCAGGGAAGCTTTAGTCCCAGCCTCCCGGCAGCAGAGCCAAGCCCCCAGCAAGATGCTGCCCAGAATTACCAGATCAGGAGAGATCTCATGATGGAAGAAGTTCAATTAGGGATTTGTCATTCTGATACAGTCCTCCTTTATCTCTCTGTTCCTCACTGTTGCGTTCCTATTTGTTCTCTTTCTCCCACTCCTCTTCATCTCTTTCTTCTTCCTCTCTCCATTGCTCTCTCCTTTTTCTCTCTCTCCTCTTCCTCTCTCCTCTTCCTCTCTCTCTGTGCTATGAACAGAGGTAAAGAGGAGAAAAGGCTTGGCAAGTATTCTCCAGGATAACAAGTCATTTCACATCGCAAAGCCTCTGATTATCATATACTTACACTGAAATGGTATGATCATTTGTTTCTCTCACTTACTGTAAGGACAGACCTCTGTGTGCGCACGCACGCATGCGCACGCACGCACGCACACACACACACACACACACACACACACACACACACACACACACACACACACACATACACACACACACACACACACACACACACACACACACGCATACACACACACACACACGCGCACGCACGCACACACGCACATACACACACACACACACACACACACACACACACACACACACACACACACACACACACACACACACACACACACACACACACACACACACACACACACACACACACACACACACAGCAATTATATTATGCATATCTGACTTTGTTGCAACTAATTTCCAGCCAAATCTGCTTTCTTCAATGTCGTTTCAAATGCAGCTACGGGGTCCACAGGGGGACAAAACACCTCCTCCACACAGTAAACCTCAGGGGAGTCCTTTCTTCATAGTGTGTTGTGATCCACCACATTAGTCACATATATAGTCTTTATTTTTCTGTAACTTCCACTTAGAACAATGGTAACCAAACGACAAAGACAACAACAACAAAATCTGGAAAATCATATAATTCTCTGAGTCAGTTTTAAAGTCTTCTGTTGTTGTATGTTACATAGATTAAAGGTCCTACAGGATCGATGTGGACTCCTCCAGTGGTCACTGTCCAGAGAGGAAGAGCTGGACGCTCTAGATGAGAGTCTGTGGTACCATGGAAAGGGAAAGAGAGAGAGAGATGGAGATAGAGAGCGGGGAGAACAGAGAGAGACCAACAGATAAACCAGTAGGTCTGGCATCAAATGATGTGCGTTACCTGGCTGCTTTATCCAGTGTAGCTCAGTCCTGATTGATCCACTGGTAAGTCAAAATAAGAACCGAGCAGCCATCTTCAGGTAAGTCACAAAGCCAGAACATAGTGGAGCATGGTTCTGTGAACAGACTGGGTTAACATCAGACACAGCTGGGCAGCGCACTGGAGAGCAAAGGAAGTCTGGGTGTGTCTTTTGGCATCTGTGCAAATATATCCTTTCCATTGCTTCATCACACGTCTCACAACGTCTTTGAGCCCTCTAATTCTCTCTCTCTCTCTCTCCCTCCTTCTCTCCCTGTAGTTCCCTCCTGGAGGCCAATGTACAGAGGGTCAGAGAATAGTGTCACTGAGCAGCTCAAAACATCAGTTAAGTCACCATTAACTTGCCCCGATATACCCTCCAGACCCTCCTAGATTGTCAGTCTTAGTCCTGCTTCCCCAGAGGGTCTGTGTCGGTGCTGCTCTGTGGGGGTGGTATGGGTAGGCAGGGTGCAGGGGTGCTGTGGGGGAGCCGCCGGGGGCTGGACCCACCTCCACCCTCACTGTCTGTGTTGGAGGAGGAGGGGGGAGGAGGAGGGGGCAGGCGCGGCAGGGGTGCAGATGAGGGGGGGATACTTGTGGACCCCATCCCTGACCTCAGGCTCTGGATCCTCCTGCACTCGTGGCAGATCCTGACATGCGTGCAGCTGCGAGGGAGCGCCAAGGCGGCCTGCGTCTGGGGCAGGTGAGGAGGGGTGGTGTTGGCCCCCAGAGGGTCCTCCAGGAGTCGCTGAGGCCCGGGGCCCATGTCTGAGGGACCTCCCCCAGCCCCTACACCCCCTCCTGGCCCCCCTGCTCCCCCAGTCAGGGGTCCCGAGCCGCTGTAGAGCTTGCCGTTGCTGAGGCGCATCTCCCGTACCAGGCGGAGGGGCCGCTGGGTCCCCAGGGCGATGCGGGTGGGGTGGCGGAGTGGCCGCTGGGTCCCCAGGGCGATGCGGGTGGGGTGGCGGAGGGCCGCAGAGTTGCCCAGGGGGCGGCGACGACGGGAACTCTTCTTACAGGAGACGGCGTTTCGGAACTCGGTGATCATCTCCTGACAGACAGACACCTGGGAGAACAGAGGAGAGGGACGACGGGAAGGGGAGCATAGGGAGAGATAGGGGGCCACAAAAGCAAAGTAGACAGACAGGGGGAAAAGAGGGAAGGCAAAGGAGAGAGATAGAGGGGGGAAAAGAGAAGGAAAGCAGAAACCGGGCGTAGGTAGAGTAAAAGAGATGGTAGGAGGAGAGGAGAACCAAATGAGGGAATAGAAAGGTAGAAATGGGGGGATGGCAATGAAAGTGTTAATGAATAGAAATGGTTTGGAGATAATGAGGGGAGGTGTAGAGATGGATAGAGGTTGGAGAATATCCAAAGAGCAGACAGAGTTAATACAATCCATACAAATTACCAACTGAGCAGAACAAATTGTGTTCATTACACATTACATATAATATATAATGTTGCATAATGGACTATGAACAAACAGGCAAGCCAGCAAACTGAGGTGCATGTAGACAAACAACACAAACACACACACACACACACACACACACACACACACACACACACACACACACACACACACACACACACACACACACACACACACACACAACACAAACAGACACACACACACCTCTTAACATTCCAACAGCATCACACACTTGCACAAAACGTTCCAACAAAATGCACCAAGGACACATAGACATAGACATTATGTAATATTCTAATCTACAAAATCATAACAATGATGAATAATACTCTTACACAAACAGAAACAATATTCATTATCAGAAAACAGACACTGATTGACAGAATGACATTTGTGGCAGACACACAGAGATGAGTGATCCAAGAATGGAAACGAAGAGTACCAGCATGTGAGGCATGTAAAAGAAGATAGATCGTGACATTTAATGCCAGGGAAATCATTACACACTGCTTCTTATGCAAGCAAATATTGGCATCACAATATTGGCTTATCCATACCCTGCACTAAACATGAACACTTTCTGATCACAGTCAAAATACCGCGATCACACACCAACGCTAGTACTATAGCATGCCAACACAAGTACGTTCACACAACATCACAACATGTGACTGGACCCTGACCTGCTTACAGGAGAAATCTGTCCTGCTTCATTTGAGGTTCAGTTGTAAAAACAGCAACCCTCATCATCCATGCACAATAAATAGCAAACCCAACAGTGAAACACACAGACTAGACACACTGATTAACACACACACACACACAAATGGTGCTAGAAGCAGCCCGACGAACACATATTCAAACACACACAGTTCCAGAGGCGGCCCAACAAACACACACACGCTGCACGACAGAGGATGGGGAGTCAGGGTTGGTGTGTTGCCATGGGGACCTACTGGGGTGGGTCTGTGGTGTCGGCGAGGGCAGGATTGAGGGCGTACCTCGTCTGTCTCTGAAGAGCAGCGCGTCGACCACACAAACTCCATGATGGCCACGAACACAGCGATGATGAGGCCACAGATCAACACCACGAAGATGCCCCCAATGTTCTCCATGCCCAGACCTGTGGAGGAGAGACATGGTGGTTAATGAACACACACATACAGTACCACCACTATGCCCCTGATTTAACACAAGAACAGTTACACACACATACAGTACCACCACTATGCCCCTGATATGACACAAGAACAGTTACACACACATACAGTACCACCACTATGCCCCTGATATGACACAAGAACAGTTACACACACATACAGTACCACCAATATGCCCCTGATATGACACAAGAACAGTTACACACACATACAGTACCACCACTATGCCCCTGATATGACACAAGAACAGTTACACACACATACAGTACCACCACTATGCCCCTGATATGACACAAGAACAGTTACACACACATACAGTACCACCACTATGCCCCTGATTTAACACAAGAGCAGTTACACACACATACAGTACCACCACTATGCCCCTGATATGACACAAGAACAGTTACACACACATACAGTACCACCAATATGCCCCTGATATGACACAAGAACAGTTACACACACATACAGTACCACCACTATGCCCCTGATATGACACAAGAACAGTTACACACACATACAGTACCACCACTATGCCCCTGATATGACACAAGAACAGTTACACACACATACAGTACCACCACTATGCCCCTGATATGACACAAGAACAGTTACACACACAATACCACAGACCCTGGTAATCTCCCATCTTACAGTACATTCGTACAGTCAGAACACTCAGACATTAGTTGAGATAAAAAGCTGCAAAGACACTGGAAACAGAGTAGTGTACTGACCCTTGGCTCTGTGGTCCTCCTCTTTAGGGCACTGTCCTCCCTCCCACCACCTCCTCTTCAGGATCTCCAGCCTGTTGTTCTCCTGCAGGTGCAGGATGGCCATAGTGATCTCCTCTCTGAACGGAGAGCCTGGGAGGACGAAAGGAAAGAGGGAGGAGGAGAAAGAGGGTATTAAAGATGGAGAGGAAGAGGAATTAAAAGGCTTGTGGTCTCCTCCCCTTCTCATCCAGATGTTGTGGGTTGTACCACTCCACCATCTCTCCTTGTCTCCCATCCTCCCTCCATTTCACCACCATTCTCACCCAATCTCTTCTTCTCTCTTTGCCATCTCTCCTCTTTCCCATCTCTTCTCATGTCTCCTCTTTCCCATCTCTCCATCTCCCCTCTTTCCCATCCATCTCTCCCGAATACCTCCCTCAATCCATCCCTCTTTCCCATTTCTCCCCACATACCTCCCTCCATCAATCTCTCCCCCATACCTCCCCCTCCATCCCTCTCTCCTCCTATACCTCCCTCCATCAATCTCTCCCCATACCTCCCCCTCCATCCCTCTCTCCTCCTATACCTCCCTCCATCAATCTCTCCCCCATACCTCCCTCCATCCCTCTCTCCCATTTCGCCCCACATACCTCCCTCCATCCATCTCTCCCCCATACCTCCCCTCAATCCCTCTCTCATCCTATACCTCCCTCCATCAATCTCACCCCATACTTCCCTCCCTCCATCCCTCTCTCCCATTTCTCCCCACATACCTCCCTCCTTCCATCTCTTCCCCATACCTCCCCCTCCATCCCTTTCTACTCATATACCTCCCTCCCCCATACCTCCCTCCCTATAGCCCTCTCTCCCCATACCTCCCTCCCTCTAGCACTCTCTCCCCATACCTCCCTCCATCTAGCCCTCTCTCCTCTCACATACCTCCCTCCCTCTAGCCCTCTCTCCTCTCACATACCTCCCTCCCTCTAGCCCTCTCTCCCCATACCTCCCTCCCTCTAGCCCTCTCTCCTCTCACATACCTCCCTCCCTCTAGCCCTCTCTCCCCATACCTCCCTCCCTCTAGCCCTCTCTCCTCTCACATACCTCCCTCCCTCTAGCCCTCTCTCCCCACATACCTCCCCCCATCATCCCTCTCTCCCCATACCTCCCTCCCCATCCCTCTCTCCCACCATACATCCCTCATCCCTCTCTCTCTCCCCACATACCTCCCCCCATCATCCCTCTCTCCCCATACCTCCCTCCATCCCTCTCTCTCTCCCACCATACATCCCTCCATCCCTCTCTCTCTCTCCCCACATACCTCCCCCATCATCCCTCTCTCCCCATACCTCCCTCCCCCATCTCTCTCTCCCACCATACATCCCTCCATCACTCTCTCTCTCCCCACATACCTCCCCCCATCATCCCTCTCTCCCCATACCTCCCTCCCCCATCCCTCTCTCCCACCATACATCCCTCCATCCCTCTCTCTCTCCCCACATACCTCCCCCATCATCCCTCTCTCCCCATACCTCCCTCCATCCCTCTCTCTCTCCCACCATACATCCCTCCATCCCTCTCTCTCCCCCCACATACCTCCCCCATCATCCCTCTCTCCCACCATACATCCCTCCATCCCTCTCTTTCTCCCCATACCTCCTTCCATCCCTCTGACCCCATACCTCCCTCCCTCCATTCCTCTCTCCCCCATACCTACCTCCCCCATACCTCCCTCCCTCCATTCCTCTCTCCCCCATACCTACCTCCCCCATACATCCCTCCCTCCATTCCTCTCTCCCCACATACCTACCTCCCCCATACATCCCTCTCTCTCTCCCCATACCTCCTTCCATCCCTCTGACCCCATACCTCCCTCCCTCCATTCCTCTCTCCCCCATACCTATCTCCCCCATACCTCCCTCCCTCCATTCCTCTCTCCCCACATACCTCCCCCCATCATCCCTCTCTCCCATCATACATCCCTCCATCCCTCTCTCTCTCCCCATACCTCCTTCCATCCGTCTGACCCCATACCTCCCTCCCTCCATTCCTCTCTCCCCATACCTACCTCCCCCATACCTCCCTCCCCCATCCCGTTCTCACCCCATACCTCCCTCCATCCCTCTCTCACCCAATGGCATGCCGATGCCGTAGCCCTTGGTGTCCAGCAGACCACCAATCTGGGTGAGGTTACAGTTGAGTTTGCGGTAATACTCATTCATGGTGCTCTCCAGGAGGAAGGCATATTTAGAGTTGACCACG